>NW_027671220.1:0-271289 GCF_964165515.1 Mesoplodon bidens
CGTGAGTCCCCTTTTTGTTTTCCGAGCAACACAGCGCAGAACAGGCTGTTGGGGTCAACCCTTTCTATGCAGAGGGAAAGGCAATGAACTGATCCTCGCTTGCATAGCTTGATTTCTACCGCTGTAAAGCAGCCCCAGGACAACGTTTTTGCCAGTATTACATTCAACGTGGCTCTCCCTCTGTGGAGGCCCTCTGAACTGCACTGAAAGAATCCCTGAGCCTACAGAGCCCCCTGGCAACTCTTACCTGTCATCTCTCTATTGTGACGCAAGGTCCACTGTAGGTCCAGCCTGACAGAAAGAACAGAAAAACCGGTCAACTTGTGAGACTTTTGGACGATCCAAAGTCACCTAGGCCTGACTAAGTCATTAAGCAGGTAATGCTCTGCACGGCATGCAAAAGTCCCCGCCTGCAACGAAGTGTGATCATAGAAAGGCCCCGTGTGGCCGAAAGTCTCCAGTAGACAGTCAGTGAGTGATGGTAATTGCGCTGTGGGGTCAAGTTGGAAACTGGAGCATGTGAGAGAAGCCCGACTCTCCCCCTTTGGAAAGCAACTTCGATGCAGCTTCCAAGCTGCCTGAACACCACACCACCAGGACACTGTTCACTGCACAGATGCCTCTGAGGAGCAGTGAGCTTTTGCCAAAGAAACCAAACGCTTGCGCTTCCTTCCTGGGAGCTCAGCCCAGAGCATACTGTAGCTAAAGTGCCAACTAAATGTGACCTCTAGTCTCGAGGTAAGGTGCACATTTTCCCTTTACCAGAGGCAGGGGTGCACCAGTTTCCAGGAAGGCTTAGTCAATGGACGGCTTTAGCTTTAGTGTGCCTCACAGCGCTCAAGCCTCTCACGGGGGCATTTCTTTCCAGGGAAGTGCACCGTGTACCAGAAGCCTTCTGAGCACAATCAAGGGATACACGGCTCTGGGACCATCCCTCACTATGCAGGTGAAAGGGCCGGCAACTCATCTGTTCTCTATGGCTAGCGTTCCACAGCTTTGAAACAGCCCCAGGAGCACGGTTCTTGGGCCGGCTTTCTTTCCATGCGGGTCTGCCACGTTGAGGACACCTAAGCTGCCCTGAAAGAAACCACCGGGGCTCCAATCCACTTTGGGGTCTCCTGCTCGACGTCTCTCTAAGTGAGGCAGAAAGTAGACTTTAGGTCCAGCCCGAAATAATGTAGAGATTGACCGTGAGCCTTGCTAGGCATTTGGAACATGCAAAGTCACCTAGGCCTCCTGAGGGCATTTAGAGGATTATGCCATTCAGCACATGCAGAACACACTGCATCCCAATGTTTCATCGCAGAAGGGCGAATTGTGTTCCAAGGGCCTCCTTTGGCTTGTCAGAGAAGAGAGGTATATGTGCTGGGTGATCCGGTGTATAATGGAGAAGCCTGGAAAACGGCAGTATTTTCCCCCTTTTGAAAGGTAGATAGTGGCGGCCTCAAGGCTGACTGAAAGACAGTGCTGTTACCCGTCTTCTAGTCACTGCTAGGAATGCCTCAGGGAAGAAAGTGAGTTTTCTCCTATGAATCCAGGTGGTCGCCTGTGCCTTGCTAGGAGTTCACCCCACCGCTTGCCCTAGCTAAAGTGCGAAGTAAACGTGACCCCCCAGGCCTCAAGGTAAGCACGAGCGTTTCCTATCAGCAAAGTGTGCTGTGCAGCCATCTCCATGAACCCTGACTCGATAGAGTGCTTTAAATCCTCTACGGCTCTCCAGAGGCCTCAGAGAGACACGTATGAATTCCCTTCTGAGGGAGAGCGTGGGTGCCGTGAGTCCCCTTTTTGTTTTCCGAGCAACACAGCGCAGAACAGGCTGTTGGGGTCAACCCTTTCTATGCAGAGGGAAAGGCAATGAACTGATCCTCGCTTGCATAGCTTGATTTCTACCGCTGTAAAGCAGCCCCAGGACAACGTTTTTGCCAGTATTACATTCAACGTGGCTCTCCCTCTGTGGAGGCCCTCTGAACTGCACTGAAAGAATCCCTGAGCCTACAGAGCCCCCTGGCAACTCTTACCTGTCATCTCTCTATTGTGACGCAAGGTCCACTGTAGGTCCAGCCTGACAGAAAGAACAGAAAAACCGGTCAACTTGTGAGACTTTTGGACGATCCAAAGTCACCTAGGCCTGACTAAGTCATTAAGCAGGTAATGCTCTGCACGGCATGCAAAAGTCCCCGCCTGCAACGAAGTGTGATCATAGAAAGGCCCCGTGTGGCCGAAAGTCTCCAGTAGACAGTCAGTGAGTGATGGTAATTGCGCTGTGGGGTCAAGTTGGAAACTGGAGCATGTGAGAGAAGCCCGACTCTCCCCCTTTGGAAAGCAACTTCGATGCAGCTTCCAAGCTGCCTGAACACCACACCACCAGGACACTGTTCACTGCACAGATGCCTCTGAGGAGCAGTGAGCTTTTGCCAAAGAAACCAAACGCTTGCGCTTCCTTCCTGGGAGCTCAGCCCAGAGCATACTGTAGCTAAAGTGCCAACTAAATGTGACCTCTAGTCTCGAGGTAAGGTGCACATTTTCCCTTTACCAGAGGCAGGGGTGCACCAGTTTCCAGGAAGGCTTAGTCAATGGACGGCTTTAGCTTTAGTGTGCCTCACAGCGCTCAAGCCTCTCACGGGGGCATTTCTTTCCAGGGAAGTGCACCGTGTACCAGAAGCCTTCTGAGCACAATCAAGGGATACACGGCTCTGGGACCATCCCTCACTATGCAGGTGAAAGGGCCGGCAACTCATCTGTTCTCTATGGCTAGCGTTCCACAGCTTTGAAACAGCCCCAGGAGCACGGTTCTTGGGCCGGCTTTCTTTCCATGCGGGTCTGCCACGTTGAGGACACCTAAGCTGCCCTGAAAGAAACCACCGGGGCTCCAATCCACTTTGGGGTCTCCTGCTCGACGTCTCTCTAAGTGAGGCAGAAAGTAGACTTTAGGTCCAGCCCGAAATAATGTAGAGATTGACCGTGAGCCTTGCTAGGCATTTGGAACATGCAAAGTCACCTAGGCCTCCTGAGGGCATTTAGAGGATTATGCCATTCAGCACATGCAGAACACACTGCATCCCAATGTTTCATCGCAGAAGGGCGAATTGTGTTCCAAGGGCCTCCTTTGGCTTGTCAGAGAAGAGAGGTATATGTGCTGGGTGATCCGGTGTATAATTGAGAAGCCTGGAAAACGGCAGTATTTTCCCCCTTTTGAAAGGTAGATAGTGGCGGCCTCAAGGCTGACTGAAAGACAGTGCTGTTACCCGTCTTCTAGTCACTGCTAGGAATGCCTCAGGGAAGAAAGTGAGTTTTCTCCTATGAATCCAGGTGGTCGCCTGTGCCTTGCTAGGAGTTCACCCCACCGCTTGCCCTAGCTAAAGTGCGAAGTAAACGTGACCCCCAGGCCTCAAGGTAAGCACGAGCGTTTCCTATCAGCAAAGTGTGCTGTGCAGCCATCTCCATGAACCCTGACTCGATAGAGTGCTTTAAATCCTCTACGGCTCTCCAGAGGCCTCAGAGAGACACGTATGAATTCCCTTCTGAGGGAGAGCGTGGGTGCCGTGAGTCCCCTTTTTGTTTTCCGAGCAACACAGCGCAGAACAGGCTGTTGGGGTCAACCCTTTCTATGCAGAGGGAAAGGCAATGAACTGATCCTCGCTTGCATAGCTTGATTTCTACCGCTGTAAAGCAGCCCCAGGACAACGTTTTTGCCAGTATTACATTCAACGTGGCTCTCCCTCTGTGGAGGCCCTCTGAACTGCACTGAAAGAATCCCTGAGCCTACAGAGCCCCCTGGCAACTCTTACCTGTCATCTCTCTATTGTGACGCAAGGTCCACTGTAGGTCCAGCCTGACAGAAAGAACAGAAAAACCGGTCAACTTGTGAGACTTTTGGACGATCCAAAGTCACCTAGGCCTGACTAAGTCATTAAGCAGGTAATGCTCTGCACGGCATGCAAAAGTCCCCGCCTGCAACGAAGTGTGATCATAGAAAGGCCCCGTGTGGCCGAAAGTCTCCAGTAGACAGTCAGTGAGTGATGGTAATTGCGCTGTGGGGTCAAGTTGGAAACTGGAGCATGTGAGAGAAGCCCGACTCTCCCCCTTTGGAAAGCAACTTCGATGCAGCTTCCAAGCTGCCTGAACACCACACCACCAGGACACTGTTCACTGCACAGATGCCTCTGAGGAGCAGTGAGCTTTTGCCAAAGAAACCAAACGCTTGCGCTTCCTTCCTGGGAGCTCAGCCCAGAGCATACTGTAGCTAAAGTGCCAACTAAATGTGACCTCTAGTCTCGAGGTAAGGTGCACATTTTCCCTTTACCAGAGGCAGGGGTGCACCAGTTTCCAGGAAGGCTTAGTCAATGGACGGCTTTAGCTTTAGTGTGCCTCACAGCGCTCAAGCCTCTCACGGGGGCATTTCTTTCCAGGGAAGTGCACCGTGTACCAGAAGCCTTCTGAGCACAATCAAGGGATACACGGCTCTGGGACCATCCCTCACTATGCAGGTGAAAGGGCCGGCAACTAATCTGTTCTCTATGGCTAGCGTTCCACAGCTTTGAAACAGCCCCAGGAGCACGGTTCTTGGGCCGGCTTTCTTTCCATGCGGGTCTGCCACGTTGAGGACACCTAAGCTGCCCTGAAAGAAACCACCGGGGCTCCAATCCACTTTGGGGTCTCCTGCTCGACGTCTCTCTAAGTGAGGCAGAAAGTAGACTTTAGGTCCAGCCCGAAATAATGTAGAGATTGACCGTGAGCCTTGCTAGGCATTTGGAACATGCAAAGTCACCTAGGCCTCCTGAGGGCATTTAGAGGATTATGCCATTCAGCACATGCAGAACACACTGCATCCCAATGTTTCATCGCAGAAGGGCGAATTGTGTTCCAAGGGCCTCCTTTGGCTTGTCAGAGAAGAGAGGTATATGTGCTGGGTGATCCGGTGTATAATGGAGAAGCCTGGAAAACGGCAGTATTTTCCCCCTTTTGAAAGGTAGATAGTGGCGGCCTCAAGGCTGACTGAAAGACAGTGCTGTTACCCGTCTTCTAGTCACTGCTAGGAATGCCTCAGGGAAGAAAGTGAGTTTTCTCCTATGAATCCAGGTGGTCGCCTGTGCCTTGCTAGGAGTTCACCCCACCGCTTGCCCTAGCTAAAGTGCGAAGTAAACGTGACCCCCAGGCCTCAAGGTAAGCACGAGCGTTTCCTATCAGCAAAGTGTGCTGTGCAGCCATCTCCATGAACCCTGACTCGATAGAGTGCTTTAAATCCTCTACGGCTCTCCAGAGGCCTCAGAGAGACACGTATGAATTCCCTTCTGAGGGAGAGCGTGGGTGCCGTGAGTCCCCTTTTTGTTTTCCGAGCAACACAGCGCAGAACAGGCTGTTGGGGTCAACCCTTTCTATGCAGAGGGAAAGGCAATGAACTGATCCTCGCTTGCATAGCTTGATTTCTACCGCTGTAAAGCAGCCCCAGGACAACGTTTTTGCCAGTATTACATTCAACGTGGCTCTCCCTCTGTGGAGGCCCTCTGAACTGCACTGAAAGAATCCCTGAGCCTACAGAGCCCCCTGGCAACTCTTACCTGTCATCTCTCTATTGTGACGCAAGGTCCACTGTAGGTCCAGCCTGACAGAAAGAACAGAAAAACCGGTCAACTTGTGAGACTTTTGGACGATCCAAAGTCACCTAGGCCTGACTAAGTCATTAAGCAGGTAATGCTCTGCACGGCATGCAAAAGTCCCCGCCTGCAACGAAGTGTGATCATAGAAAGGCCCCGTGTGGCCGAAAGTCTCCAGTAGACAGTCAGTGAGTGATGGTAATTGCGCTGTGGGGTCAAGTTGGAAACTGGAGCATGTGAGAGAAGCCCGACTCTCCCCCTTTGGAAAGCAACTTCGATGCAGCTTCCAAGCTGCCTGAACACCACACCACCAGGACACTGTTCACTGCACAGATGCCTCTGAGGAGCAGTGAGCTTTTGCCAAAGAAACCAAACGCTTGCGCTTCCTTCCTGGGAGCTCAGCCCAGAGCATACTGTAGCTAAAGTGCCAACTAAATGTGACCTCTAGTCTCGAGGTAAGGTGCACATTTTCCCTTTACCAGAGGCAGGGGTGCACCAGTTTCCAGGAAGGCTTAGTCAATGGACGGCTTTAGCTTTAGTGTGCCTCACAGCGCTCAAGCCTCTCACGGGGGCATTTCTTTCCAGGGAAGTGCACCGTGTACCAGAAGCCTTCTGAGCACAATCAAGGGATACACGGCTCTGGGACCATCCCTCACTATGCAGGTGAAAGGGCCGGCAACTCATCTGTTCTCTATGGCTAGCGTTCCACAGCTTTGAAACAGCCCCAGGAGCACGGTTCTTGGGCCGGCTTTCTTTCCATGCGGGTCTGCCACGTTGAGGACACCTAAGCTGCCCTGAAAGAAACCACCGGGGCTCCAATCCACTTTGGGGTCTCCTGCTCGACGTCTCTCTAAGTGAGGCAGAAAGTAGACTTTAGGTCCAGCCCGAAATAATGTAGAGATTGACCGTGAGCCTTGCTAGGCATTTGGAACATGCAAAGTCACCTAGGCCTCCTGAGGGCATTTAGAGGATTATGCCATTCAGCACATGCAGAACACACTGCATCCCAATGTTTCATCGCAGAAGGGCGAATTGTGTTCCAAGGGCCTCCTTTGGCTTGTCAGAGAAGAGAGGTATATGTGCTGGGTGATCCGGTGTATAATGGAGAAGCCTGGAAAACGGCAGTATTTTCCCCCTTTTGAAAGGTAGATAGTGGCGGCCTCAAGGCTGACTGAAAGACAGTGCTGTTACCCGTCTTCTAGTCACTGCTAGGAATGCCTCAGGGAAGAAAGTGAGTTTTCTCCTATGAATCCAGGTGGTCGCCTGTGCCTTGCTAGGAGTTCACCCCACCGCTTGCCCTAGCTAAAGTGCGAAGTAAACGTGACCCCCAGGCCTCAAGGTAAGCACGAGCGTTTCCTATCAGCCAAGTGTGCTGTGCAGCCATCTCCATGAACCCTGACTCGATAGAGTGCTTTAAATCCTCTACGGCTCTCCAGAGGCCTCAGAGAGACACGTATGAATTCCCTTCTGAGGGAGAGCGTGGGTGCCGTGAGTCCCCTTTTTGTTTTCCGAGCAACACAGCGCAGAACAGGCTGTTGGGGTCAACCCTTTCTATGCAGAGGGAAAGGCAATGAACTGATCCTCGCTTGCATAGCTTGATTTCTACCGCTGTAAAGCAGCCCCAGGACAACGTTTTTGCCAGTATTACATTCAACGTGGCTCTCCCTCTGTGGAGGCCCTCTGAACTGCACTGAAAGAATCCCTGAGCCTACAGAGCCCCCTGGCAACTCTTACCTGTCATCTCTCTATTGTGACGCAAGGTCCACTGTAGGTCCAGCCTGACAGAAAGAACAGAAAAACCGGTCAACTTGTGAGACTTTTGGACGATCCAAAGTCACCTAGGCCTGACTAAGTCATTAAGCAGGTAATGCTCTGCACGGCATGCAAAAGTCCCCGCCTGCAACGAAGTGTGATCATAGAAAGGCCCCGTGTGGCCGAAAGTCTCCAGTAGACAGTCAGTGAGTGATGGTAATTGCGCTGTGGGGTCAAGTTGGAAACTGGAGCATGTGAGAGAAGCCCGACTCTCCCCCTTTGGAAAGCAACTTCGATGCAGCTTCCAAGCTGCCTGAACACCACACCACCAGGACACTGTTCACTGCACAGATGCCTCTGAGGAGCAGTGAGCTTTTGCCAAAGAAACCAAACGCTTGCGCTTCCTTCCTGGGAGCTCAGCCCAGAGCATACTGTAGCTAAAGTGCCAACTAAATGTGACCTCTAGTCTCGAGGTAAGGTGCACATTTTCCCTTTACCAGAGGCAGGGGTGCACCAGTTTCCAGGAAGGCTTAGTCAATGGACGGCTTTAGCTTTAGTGTGCCTCACAGCGCTCAAGCCTCTCACGGGGGCATTTCTTTCCAGGGAAGTGCACCGTGTACCAGAAGCCTTCTGAGCACAATCAAGGGATACACGGCTCTGGGACCATCCCTCACTATGCAGGTGAAAGGGCCGGCAACTCATCTGTTCTCTATGGCTAGCGTTCCACAGCTTTGAAACAGCCCCAGGAGCACGGTTCTTGGGCCGGCTTTCTTTCCATGCGGGTCTGCCACGTTGAGGACACCTAAGCTGCCCTGAAAGAAACCACCGGGGCTCCAATCCACTTTGGGGTCTCCTGCTCGACGTCTCTCTAAGTGAGGCAGAAAGTAGACTTTAGGTCCAGCCCGAAATAATGTAGAGATTGACCGTGAGCCTTGCTAGGCATTTGGAACATGCAAAGTCACCTAGGCCTCCTGAGGGCATTTAGAGGATTATGCCATTCAGCACATGCAGAACACACTGCATCCCAATGTTTCATCGCAGAAGGGCGAATTGTGTTCCAAGGGCCTCCTTTGGCTCGTCAGAGAAGAGAGGTATATGTGCTGGGTGATCCGGTGTATAATGGAGAAGCCTGGAAAACGGCAGTATTTTCCCCCTTTTGAAAGGTAGATAGTGGCGGCCTCAAGGCTGACTGAAAGACAGTGCTGTTACCCGTCTTCTAGTCACTGCTAGGAATGCCTCAGGGAAGAAAGTGAGTTTTCTCCTATGAATCCAGGTGGTCGCCTGTGCCTTGCTAGGAGTTCACCCCACCGCTTGCCCTAGCTAAAGTGCGAAGTAAACGTGACCCCCAGGCCTCAAGGTAAGCACGAGCGTTTCCTATCAGCAAAGTTTGCTGTGCAGCCATCTCCATGAACCCTGACTCGATAGAGTGCTTTAAATCCTCTACGGCTCTCCAGAGGCCTCAGAGAGACACGTATGAATTCCCTTCTGAGGGAGAGCGTGGGTGCCGTGAGTCCCCTTTTTGTTTTCCGAGCAACACAGCGCAGAACAGGCTGTTGGGGTCAACCCTTTCTATGCAGAGGGAAAGGCAATGAACTGATCCTCGCTTGCATAGCTTGATTTCTACCGCTGTAAAGCAGCCCCAGGACAACGTTTTTGCCAGTATTACATTCAACGTGGCTCTCCCTCTGTGGAGGCCCTCTGAACTGCACTGAAAGAATCCCTGAGCCTACAGAGCCCCCTGGCAACTCTTACCTGTCATCTCTCTATTGTGACGCAAGGTCCACTGTAGGTCCAGCCTGACAGAAAGAACAGAAAAACCGGTCAACTTGTGAGACTTTTGGACGATCCAAAGTCACCTAGGCCTGACTAAGTCATTAAGCAGGTAATGCTCTGCACGGCATGCAAAAGTCCCCGCCTGCAACGAAGTGTGATCATAGAAAGGCCCCGTGTGGCCGAAAGTCTCCAGTAGACAGTCAGTGAGTGATGGTAATTGCGCTGTGGGGTCAAGTTGGAAACTGGAGCATGTGAGAGAAGCCCGACTCTCCCCCTTTGGAAAGCAACTTCGATGCAGCTTCCAAGCTGCCTGAACACCACACCACCAGGACACTGTACACTCCACAGATGCCTCTGAGGAGCAGTGAGCTTTTGCCAAAGAAACCAAACGCTTGCGCTTCCTTCCTGGGAGCTCAGCCCAGAGCATACTGTAGCTAAAGTGCCAACTAAATGTGACCTCTAGTCTCGAGGTAAGGTGCACATTTTCCCTTTACCAGAGGCAGGGGTGCACCAGTTTCCAGGAAGGCTTAGTCAATGGACGGCTTTAGCTTTAGTGTGCCTCACAGCGCTCAAGCCTCTCACGGGGGCATTTCTTTCCAGGGAAGTGCACCGTGTACCAGAAGCCTTCTGAGCACAATCAAGGGATACACGGCTCTGGGACCATCCCTCACTATGCAGGTGAAAGGGCCGGCAACTCATCTGTTCTCTATGGCTAGCGTTCCACAGCTTTGAAACAGCCCCAGGAGCACGGTTCTTGGGCCGGCTTTCTTTCCATGCGGGTCTGCCACGTTGAGGACACCTAAGCTGCCCTGAAAGAAACCACCGGGGCTCCAATCCACTTTGGGGTCTCCTGCTCGACGTCTCTCTAAGTGAGGCAGAAAGTAGACTTTAGGTCCAGCCCGAAATAATGTAGAGATTGACCGTGAGCCTTGCTAGGCATTTGGAACATGCAAAGTCACCTAGGCCTCCTGAGGGCATTTAGAGGATTATGCCATTCAGCACATGCAGAACACACTGCATCCCAATGTTTCATCGCAGAAGGGCGAATTGTGTTCCAAGGGCCTCCTTTGGCTTGTCAGAGAAGAGAGGTATATGTGCTGGGTGATCCGGTGTATAATGGAGAAGCCTGGAAAACGGCAGTATTTTCCCCCTTTTGAAAGGTAGATAGTGGCGGCCTCAAGGCTGACTGAAAGACAGTGCTGTTACCCGTCTTCTAGTCACTGCTAGGAATGCCTCAGGGAAGAAAGTGAGTTTTCTCCTATGAATCCAGGTGGTCGCCTGTGCCTTGCTAGGAGTTCACCCCACCGCTTGCCCTAGCTAAAGTGCGAAGTAAACGTGACCCCCAGGCCTCAAGGTAAGCACGAGCGTTTCCTATCAGCAAAGTTTGCTGTGCAGCCATCTCCATGAACCCTGACTCGATAGAGTGCTTTAAATCCTCTACGGCTCTCCAGAGGCCTCAGAGAGACACGTATGAATTCCCTTCTGAGGGAGAGCGTGGGTGCCGTGAGTCCCCTTTTTGTTTTCCGAGCAACACAGCGCAGAACAGGCTGTTGGGGTCAACCCTTTCTATGCAGAGGGAAAGGCAATGAACTGATCCTCGCTTGCATAGCTTGATTTCTACCGCTGTAAAGCAGCCCCAGGACAACGTTTTTGCCAGTATTACATTCAACGTGGCTCTCCCTCTGTGGAGGCCCTCTGAACTGCACTGAAAGAATCCCTGAGCCTACAGAGCCCCCTGGCAACTCTTACCTGTCATCTCTCTATTGTGACGCAAGGTCCACTGTAGGTCCAGCCTGACAGAAAGAACAGAAAAACCGGTCAACTTGTGAGACTTTTGGACGATCCAAAGTCACCTAGGCCTGACTAAGTCATTAAGCAGGTAATGCTCTGCACGGCATGCAAAAGTCCCCGCCTGCAACGAAGTGTGATCATAGAAAGGCCCCGTGTGGCCGAAAGTCTCCAGTAGACAGTCAGTGAGTGATGGTAATTGCGCTGTGGGGTCAAGTTGGAAACTGGAGCATGTGAGAGAAGCCCGACTCTCCCCCTTTGGAAAGCAACTTCGATGCAGCTTCCAAGCTGCCTGAACACCACACCACCAGGACACTGTTCACTGCACAGATGCCTCTGAGGAGCAGTGAGCTTTTGCCAAAGAAACCAAACGCTTGCGCTTCCTTCCTGGGAGCTCAGCCCAGAGCATACTGTAGCTAAAGTGCCAACTAAATGTGACCTCTAGTCTCGAGGTAAGGTGCACATTTTCCCTTTACCAGAGGCAGGGGTGCACCAGTTTCCAGGAAGGCTTAGTCAATGGACGGCTTTAGCTTTAGTGTGCCTCACAGCGCTCAAGCCTCTCACGGGGGCATTTCTTTCCAGGGAAGTGCACCGTGTACCAGAAGCCTTCTGAGCACAATCAAGGGATACACGGCTCTGGGACCATCCCTCACTATGCAGGTGAAAGGGCCGGCAACTAATCTGTTCTCTATGGCTAGCGTTCCACAGCTTTGAAACAGCCCCAGGAGCACGGTTCTTGGGCCGGCTTTCTTTCCATGCGGGTCTGCCACGTTGAGGACACCTAAGCTGCCCTGAAAGAAACCACCGGGGCTCCAATCCACTTTGGGGTCTCCTGCTCGACGTCTCTCTAAGTGAGGCAGAAAGTAGACTTTAGGTCCAGCCCGAAATAATGTAGAGATTGACCGTGAGCCTTGCTAGGCATTTGGAACATGCAAAGTCACCTAGGCCTCCTGAGGGCATTTAGAGGATTATGCCATTCAGCACATGCAGAACACACTGCATCCCAATGTTTCATCGCAGAAGGGCGAATTGTGTTCCAAGGGCCTCCTTTGGCTCGTCAGAGAAGAGAGGTATATGTGCTGGGTGATCCGGTGTATAATTGAGAAGCCTGGAAAACGGCAGTATTTTCCCCCTTTTGAAAGGTGGATAGTGGCGGCCTCAAGGCTGACTGAAAGACAGTGCTGTTACCCGTCTTCTAGTCACTGCTAGGAATGCCTCAGGGAAGAAAGTGAGTTTTCTCCTATGAATCCAGGTGGTCGCCTGTGCCTTGCTAGGAGTTCACCCCACCGCTTGCCCTAGCTAAAGTGCGAAGTAAACGTGACCCCCAGGCCTCAAGGTAAGCACGAGCGTTTCCTATCAGCAAAGTTTGCTGTGCAGCCATCTCCATGAACCCTGACTCGATAGAGTGCTTTAAATCCTCTACGGCTCTCCAGAGGCCTCAGAGAGACACGTATGAATTCCCTTCTGAGGGAGAGCGTGGGTGCCGTGAGTCCCCTTTTTGTTTTCCGAGCAACACAGCGCAGAACAGGCTGTTGGGGTCAACCCTTTCTATGCAGAGGGAAAGGCAATGAACTGATCCTCGCTTGCATAGCTTGATTTCTACCGCTGTAAAGCAGCCCCAGGACAACGTTTTTGCCAGTATTACATTCAACGTGGCTCTCCCTCTGTGGAGGCCCTCTGAACTGCACTGAAAGAATCCCTGAGCCTACAGAGCCCCCTGGCAACTCTTACCTGTCATCTCTCTATTGTGACGCAAGGTCCACTGTAGGTCCAGCCTGACAGAAAGAACAGAAAAACCGGTCAACTTGTGAGACTTTTGGACGATCCAAAGTCACCTAGGCCTGACTAAGTCATTAAGCAGGTAATGCTCTGCACGGCATGCAAAAGTCCCCGCCTGCAACGAAGTGTGATCATAGAAAGGCCCCGTGTGGCCGAAAGTCTCCAGTAGACAGTCAGTGAGTGATGGTAATTGCGCTGTGGGGTCAAGTTGGAAACTGGAGCATGTGAGAGAAGCCCGACTCTCCCCCTTTGGAAAGCAACTTCGATGCAGCTTCCAAGCTGCCTGAACACCACACCACCAGGACACTGTACACTCCACAGATGCCTCTGAGGAGCAGTGAGCTTTTGCCAAAGAAACCAAACGCTTGCGCTTCCTTCCTGGGAGCTCAGCCCAGAGCATACTGTAGCTAAAGTGCCAACTAAATGTGACCTCTAGTCTCGAGGTAAGGTGCACATTTTCCCTTTACCAGAGGCAGGGGTGCACCAGTTTCCAGGAAGGCTTAGTCAATGGACGGCTTTAGCTTTAGTGTGCCTCACAGCGCTCAAGCCTCTCACGGGGGCATTTCTTTCCAGGGAAGTGCACCGTGTACCAGAAGCCTTCTGAGCACAATCAAGGGATACACGGCTCTGGGACCATCCCTCACTATGCAGGTGAAAGGGCCGGCAACTCATCTGTTCTCTATGGCTAGCGTTCCACAGCTTTGAAACAGCCCCAGGAGCACGGTTCTTGGGCCGGCTTTCTTTCCATGCGGGTCTGCCACGTTGAGGACACCTAAGCTGCCCTGAAAGAAACCACCGGGGCTCCAATCCACTTTGGGGTCTCCTGCTCGACGTCTCTCTAAGTGAGGCAGAAAGTAGACTTTAGGTCCAGCCCGAAATAATGTAGAGATTGACCGTGAGCCTTGCTAGGCATTTGGAACATGCAAAGTCACCTAGGCCTCCTGAGGGCATTTAGAGGATTATGCCATTCAGCACATGCAGAACACACTGCATCCCAATGTTTCATCGCAGAAGGGCGAATTGTGTTCCAAGGGCCTCCTTTGGCTTGTCAGAGAAGAGAGGTATATGTGCTGGGTGATCCGGTGTATAATTGAGAAGCCTGGAAAACGGCAGTATTTTCCCCCTTTTGAAAGGTGGATAGTGGCGGCCTCAAGGCTGACTGAAAGACAGTGCTGTTACCCGTCTTCTAGTCACTGCTAGGAATGCCTCAGGGAAGAAAGTGAGTTTTCTCCTATGAATCCAGGTGGTCGCCTGTGCCTTGCTAGGAGTTCACCCCACCGCTTGCCCTAGCTAAAGTGCGAAGTAAACGTGACCCCCAGGCCTCAAGGTAAGCACGAGCGTTTCCTATCAGCAAAGTGTGCTGTGCAGCCATCTCCATGAACCCTGACTCGATAGAGTGCTTTAAATCCTCTACGGCTCTCCAGAGGCCTCAGAGAGACACGTATGAATTCCCTTCTGAGGGAGAGCGTGGGTGCCGTGAGTCCCCTTTTTGTTTTCCGAGCAACACAGCGCAGAACAGGCTGTTGGGGTCAACCCTTTCTATGCAGAGGGAAAGGCAATGAACTGATCCTCGCTTGCATAGCTTGATTTCTACCGCTGTAAAGCAGCCCCAGGACAACGATTTTGCCAGTATTACATTCAACGTGGCTCTCCCTCTGTGGAGGCCCTCTGAACTGCACTGAAAGAATCCCTGAGCCTACAGAGCCCCCTGGCAACTCTTACCTGTCATCTCTCTATTGTGACGCAAGGTCCACTGTAGGTCCAGCCTGACAGAAAGAACAGAAAAACCGGTCAACTTGTGAGACTTTTGGACGATCCAAAGTCACCTAGGCCTGACTAAGTCATTAAGCAGGTAATGCTCTGCACGGCATGCAAAAGTCCCCGCCTGCAACGAAGTGTGATCATAGAAAGGCCCCGTGTGGCCGAAAGTCTCCAGTAGACAGTCAGTGAGTGATGGTAATTGCGCTGTGGGGTCAAGTTGGAAACTGGAGCATGTGAGAGAAGCCCGACTCTCCCCCTTTGGAAAGCAACTTCGATGCAGCTTCCAAGCTGCCTGAACACCACACCACCAGGACACTGTTCACTGCACAGATGCCTCTGAGGAGCAGTGAGCTTTTGCCAAAGAAACCAAACGCTTGCGCTTCCTTCCTGGGAGCTCAGCCCAGAGCATACTGTAGCTAAAGTGCCAACTAAATGTGACCTCTAGTCTCGAGGTAAGGTGCACATTTTCCCTTTACCAGAGGCAGGGGTGCACCAGTTTCCAGGAAGGCTTAGTCAATGGACGGCTTTAGCTTTAGTGTGCCTCACAGCGCTCAAGCCTCTCACGGGGGCATTTCTTTCCAGGGAAGTGCACCGTGTACCAGAAGCCTTCTGAGCACAATCAAGGGATACACGGCTCTGGGACCATCCCTCACTATGCAGGTGAAAGGGCCGGCAACTCATCTGTTCTCTATGGCTAGCGTTCCACAGCTTTGAAACAGCCCCAGGAGCACGGTTCTTGGGCCGGCTTTCTTTCCATGCGGGTCTGCCACGTTGAGGACACCTAAGCTGCCCTGAAAGAAACCACCGGGGCTCCAATCCACTTTGGGGTCTCCTGCTCGACGTCTCTCTAAGTGAGGCAGAAAGTAGACTTTAGGTCCAGCCCGAAATAATGTAGAGATTGACCGTGAGCCTTGCTAGGCATTTGGAACATGCAAAGTCACCTAGGCCTCCTGAGGGCATTTAGAGGATTATGCCATTCAGCACATGCAGAACACACTGCATCCCAATGTTTCATCGCAGAAGGGCGAATTGTGTTCCAAGGGCCTCCTTTGGCTCGTCAGAGAAGTGAGGTATATGTGCTGGGTGATCCGGTGTATAATTGAGAAGCCTGGAAAACGGCAGTATTTTCCCCCTTTTGAAAGGTAGATAGTGGCGGCCTCAAGGCTGACTGAAAGACAGTGCTGTTACCCGTCTTCTAGTCACTGCTAGGAATGCCTCAGGGAAGAAAGTGAGTTTTCTCCTATGAATCCAGGTGGTCGCCTGTGCCTTGCTAGGAGTTCACCCCACCGCTTGCCCTAGCTAAAGTGCGAAGTAAACGTGACCCCCAGGCCTCAAGGTAAGCACGAGCGTTTCCTATCAGCAAAGTTTGCTGTGCAGCCATCTCCATGAACCCTGACTCGATAGAGTGCTTTAAATCCTCTACGGCTCTCCAGAGGCCTCAGAGAGACACGTATGAATTCCCTTCTGAGGGAGAGCGTGGGTGCCGTGAGTCCCCTTTTTGTTTTCCGAGCAACACAGCGCAGAACAGGCTGTTGGGGTCAACCCTTTCTATGCAGAGGGAAAGGCAATGAACTGATCCTCGCTTGCATAGCTTGATTTCTACCGCTGTAAAGCAGCCCCAGGACAACGTTTTTGCCCGTATTACATTCAACGTGGCTCTCCCTCTGTGGAGGCCCTCTGAACTGCACTGAAAGAATCCCTGAGCCTACAGAGCCCCCTGGCAACTCTTACCTGTCATCTCTCTATTGTGACGCAAGGTCCACTGTAGGTCCAGCCTGACAGAAAGAACAGAAAAACCGGTCAACTTGTGAGACTTTTGGACGATCCAAAGTCACCTAGGCCTGACTAAGTCATTAAGCAGGTAATGCTCTGCACGGCATGCAAAAGTCCCCGCCTGCAACGAAGTGTGATCATAGAAAGGCCCCGTGTGGCCGAAAGTCTCCAGTAGACAGTCAGTGAGTGATGGTAATTGCGCTGTGGGGTCAAGTTGGAAACTGGAGCATGTGAGAGAAGCCCGACTCTCCCCCTTTGGAAAGCAACTTCGATGCAGCTTCCAAGCTGCCTGAACACCACACCACCAGGACACTGTTCACTGCACAGATGCCTCTGAGGAGCAGTGAGCTTTTGCCAAAGAAACCAAACGCTTGCGCTTCCTTCCTGGGAGCTCAGCCCAGAGCATACTGTAGCTAAAGTGCCAACTAAATGTGACCTCTAGTCTCGAGGTAAGGTGCACATTTTCCCTTTACCAGAGGCAGGGGTGCACCAGTTTCCAGGAAGGCTTAGTCAATGGACGGCTTTAGCTTTAGTGTGCCTCACAGCGCTCAAGCCTCTCACGGGGGCATTTCTTTCCAGGGAAGTGCACCGTGTACCAGAAGCCTTCTGAGCACAATCAAGGGATACACGGCTCTGGGACCATCCCTCACTATGCAGGTGAAAGGGCCGGCAACTCATCTGTTCTCTATGGCTAGCGTTCCACAGCTTTGAAACAGCCCCAGGAGCACGGTTCTTGGGCCGGCTTTCTTTCCATGCGGGTCTGCCACGTTGAGGACACCTAAGCTGCCCTGAAAGAAACCACCGGGGCTCCAATCCACTTTGGGGTCTCCTGCTCGACGTCTCTCTAAGTGAGGCAGAAAGTAGACTTTAGGTCCAGCCCGAAATAATGTAGAGATTGACCGTGAGCCTTGCTAGGCATTTGGAACATGCAAAGTCACCTAGGCCTCCTGAGGGCATTTAGAGGATTATGCCATTCAGCACATGCAGAACACACTGCATCCCAATGTTTCATCGCAGAAGGGCGAATTGTGTTCCAAGGGCCTCCTTTGGCTCGTCAGAGAAGAGAGGTATATGTGCTGGGTGATCCGGTGTATAATTGAGAAGCCTGGAAAACGGCAGTATTTTCCCCCTTTTGAAAGGTAGATAGTGGCGGCCTCAAGGCTGACTGAAAGAAAGTGCTGTTACCCGTCTTCTAGTCACTGCTAGGAATGCCTCAGGGAAGAAAGTGAGTTTTCTCCTATGAATCCAGGTGGTCGCCTGTGCCTTGCTAGGAGTTCACCCCACCGCTTGCCCTAGCTAAAGTGCGAAGTAAACGTGACCCCCAGGCCTCAAGGTAAGCACGAGCGTTTCCTATCAGCAAAGTGTGCTGTGCAGCCATCTCCATGAACCCTGACTCGATAGAGTGCTTTAAATCCTCTACGGCTCTCCAGAGGCCTCAGAGAGACACGTATGAATTCCCTTCTGAGGGAGAGCGTGGGTGCCGTGAGTCCCCTTTTTGTTTTCCGAGCAACACAGCGCAGAACAGGCTGTTGGGGTCAACCCTTTCTATGCAGAGGGAAAGGCAATGAACTGATCCTCGCTTGCATAGCTTGATTTCTACCGCTGTAAAGCAGCCCCAGGACAACGTTTTTGCCAGTATTACATTCAACGTGGCTCTCCCTCTGTGGAGGCCCTCTGAACTGCACTGAAAGAATCCCTGAGCCTACAGAGCCCCCTGGCAACTCTTACCTGTCATCTCTCTATTGTGACGCAAGGTCCACTGTAGGTCCAGCCTGACAGAAAGAACAGAAAAACCGGTCAACTTGTGAGACTTTTGGACGATCCAAAGTCACCTAGGCCTGACTAAGTCATTAAGCAGGTAATGCTCTGCACGGCATGCAAAAGTCCCCGCCTGCAACGAAGTGTGATCATAGAAAGGCCCCGTGTGGCCGAAAGTCTCCAGTAGACAGTCAGTGAGTGATGGTAATTGCGCTGTGGGGTCAAGTTGGAAACTGGAGCATGTGAGAGAAGCCCGACTCTCCCCCTTTGGAAAGCAACTTCGATGCAGCTTCCAAGCTGCCTGAACACCACACCACCAGGACACTGTTCACTGCACAGATGCCTCTGAGGAGCAGTGAGCTTTTGCCAAAGAAACCAAACGCTTGCGCTTCCTTCCTGGGAGCTCAGCCCAGAGCATACTGTAGCTAAAGTGCCAACTAAATGTGACCTCTAGTCTCGAGGTAAGGTGCACATTTTCCCTTTACCAGAGGCAGGGGTGCACCAGTTTCCAGGAAGGCTTAGTCAATGGACGGCTTTAGCTTTAGTGTGCCTCACAGCGCTCAAGCCTCTCACGGGGGCATTTCTTTCCAGGGAAGTGCACCGTGTACCAGAAGCCTTCTGAGCACAATCAAGGGATACACGGCTCTGGGACCATCCCTCACTATGCAGGTGAAAGGGCCGGCAACTCATCTGTTCTCTATGGCTAGCGTTCCACAGCTTTGAAACAGCCCCAGGAGCACGGTTCTTGGGCCGGCTTTCTTTCCATGCGGGTCTGCCACGTTGAGGACACCTAAGCTGCCCTGAAAGAAACCACCGGGGCTCCAATCCACTTTGGGGTCTCCTGCTCGACGTCTCTCTAAGTGAGGCAGAAAGTAGACTTTAGGTCCAGCCCGAAATAATGTAGAGATTGACCGTGAGCCTTGCTAGGCATTTGGAACATGCAAAGTCACCTAGGCCTCCTGAGGGCATTTAGAGGATTATGCCATTCAGCACATGCAGAACACACTGCATCCCAATGTTTCATCGCAGAAGGGCGAATTGTGTTCCAAGGGCCTCCTTTGGCTCGTCAGAGAAGAGAGGTATATGTGCTGGGTGATCCGGTGTATAATTGAGAAGCCTGGAAAACGGCAGTATTTTCCCCCTTTTGAAAGGTAGATAGTGGCGGCCTCAAGGCTGACTGAAAGAAAGTGCTGTTACCCGTCTTCTAGTCACTGCTAGGAATGCCTCAGGGAAGAAAGTGAGTTTTCTCCTATGAATCCAGGTGGTCGCCTGTGCCTTGCTAGGAGTTCACCCCACCGCTTGCCCTAGCTAAAGTGCGAAGTAAACGTGACCCCCAGGCCTCAAGGTAAGCACGAGCGTTTCCTATCAGCAAAGTGTGCTGTGCAGCCATCTCCATGAACCCTGACTCGATAGAGTGCTTTAAATCCTCTACGGCTCTCCAGAGGCCTCAGAGAGACACGTATGAATTCCCTTCTGAGGGAGAGCGTGGGTGCCGTGAGTCCCCTTTTTGTTTTCCGAGCAACACAGCGCAGAACAGGCTGTTGGGGTCAACCCTTTCTATGCAGAGGGAAAGGCAATGAACTGATCCTCGCTTGCATAGCTTGATTTCTACCGCTGTAAAGCAGCCCCAGGACAACGTTTTTGCCAGTATTACATTCAACGTGGCTCTCCCTCTGTGGAGGCCCTCTGAACTGCACTGAAAGAATCCCTGAGCCTACAGAGCCCCCTGGCAACTCTTACCTGTCATCTCTCTATTGTGACGCAAGGTCCACTGTAGGTCCAGCCTGACAGAAAGAACAGAAAAACCGGTCAACTTGTGAGACTTTTGGACGATCCAAAGTCACCTAGGCCTGACTAAGTCATTAAGCAGGTAATGCTCTGCACGGCATGCAAAAGTCCCCGCCTGCAACGAAGTGTGATCATAGAAAGGCCCCGTGTGGCCGAAAGTCTCCAGTAGACAGTCAGTGAGTGATGGTAATTGCGCTGTGGGGTCAAGTTGGAAACTGGAGCATGTGAGAGAAGCCCGACTCTCCCCCTTTGGAAAGCAACTTCGATGCAGCTTCCAAGCTGCCTGAACACCACACCACCAGGACACTGTTCACTGCACAGATGCCTCTGAGGAGCAGTGAGCTTTTGCCAAAGAAACCAAACGCTTGCGCTTCCTTCCTGGGAGCTCAGCCCAGAGCATACTGTAGCTAAAGTGCCAACTAAATGTGACCTCTAGTCTCGAGGTAAGGTGCACATTTTCCCTTTACCAGAGGCAGGGGTGCACCAGTTTCCAGGAAGGCTTAGTCAATGGACGGCTTTAGCTTTAGTGTGCCTCACAGCGCTCAAGCCTCTCACGGGGGCATTTCTTTCCAGGGAAGTGCACCGTGTACCAGAAGCCTTCTGAGCACAATCAAGGGATACACGGCTCTGGGACCATCCCTCACTATGCAGGTGAAAGGGCCGGCAACTCATCTGTTCTCTATGGCTAGCGTTCCACAGCTTTGAAACAGCCCCAGGAGCATGGTTCTTGGGCCGGCTTTCTTTCCATGCGGGTCTGCCACGTTGAGGACACCTAAGCTGCCCTGAAAGAAACCACCGGGGCTCCAATCCACTTTGGGGTCTCCTGCTCGACGTCTCTCTAAGTGAGGCAGAAAGTAGACTTTAGGTCCAGCCCGAAATAATGTAGAGATTGACCGTGAGCCTTGCTAGGCATTTGGAACATGCAAAGTCACCTAGGCCTCCTGAGGGCATTTAGAGGATTATGCCATTCAGCACATGCAGAACACACTGCATCCCAATGTTTCATCGCAGAAGGGCGAATTGTGTTCCAAGGGCCTCCTTTGGCTCGTCAGAGAAGAGAGGTATATGTGCTGGGTGATCCGGTGTATAATTGAGAAGCCTGGAAAACGGCAGTATTTTCCCCCTTTTGAAAGGTGGATAGTGGCGGCCTCAAGGCTGACTGAAAGACAGTGCTGTTACCCGTCTTCTAGTCACTGCTAGGAATGCCTCAGGGAAGAAAGTGAGTTTTCTCCTATGAATCCAGGTGGTCGCCTGTGCCTTGCTAGGAGTTCACCCCACCGCTTGCCCTAGCTAAAGTGCGAAGTAAACGTGACCCCCAGGCCTCAAGGTAAGCACGAGCGTTTCCTATCAGCAAAGTTTGCTGTGCAGCCATCTCCATGAACCCTGACTCGATAGAGTGCTTTAAATCCTCTACGGCTCTCCAGAGGCCTCAGAGAGACACGTATGAATTCCCTTCTGAGGGAGAGCGTGGGTGCCGTGAGTCCCCTTTTTGTTTTCCGAGCAACACAGCGCAGAACAGGCTGTTGGGGTCAACCCTTTCTATGCAGAGGGAAAGGCAATGAACTGATCCTCGCTTGCATAGCTTGATTTCTACCGCTGTAAAGCAGCCCCAGGACAACGTTTTTGCCAGTATTACATTCAACGTGGCTCTCCCTCTGTGGAGGCCCTCTGAACTGCACTGAAAGAATCCCTGAGCCTACAGAGCCCCCTGGCAACTCTTACCTGTCATCTCTCTATTGTGACGCAAGGTCCACTGTAGGTCCAGCCTGACAGAAAGAACAGAAAAACCGGTCAACTTGTGAGACTTTTGGACGATCCAAAGTCACCTAGGCCTGACTAAGTCATTAAGCAGGTAATGCTCTGCACGGCATGCAAAAGTCCCCGCCTGCAACGAAGTGTGATCATAGAAAGGCCCCGTGTGGCCGAAAGTCTCCAGTAGACAGTCAGTGAGTGATGGTAATTGCGCTGTGGGGTCAAGTTGGAAACTGGAGCATGTGAGAGAAGCCCGACTCTCCCCCTTTGGAAAGCAACTTCGATGCAGCTTCCAAGCTGCCTGAACACCACACCACCAGGACACTGTTCACTGCACAGATGCCTCTGAGGAGCAGTGAGCTTTTGCCAAAGAAACCAAACGCTTGCGCTTCCTTCCTGGGAGCTCAGCCCAGAGCATACTGTAGCTAAAGTGCCAACTAAATGTGACCTCTAGTCTCGAGGTAAGGTGCACATTTTCCCTTTACCAGAGGCAGGGGTGCACCAGTTTCCAGGAAGGCTTAGTCAATGGACGGCTTTAGCTTTAGTGTGCCTCACAGCGCTCAAGCCTCTCACGGGGGCATTTCTTTCCAGGGAAGTGCACCGTGTACCAGAAGCCTTCTGAGCACAATCAAGGGATACACGGCTCTGGGACCATCCCTCACTATGCAGGTGAAAGGGCCGGCAACTCATCTGTTCTCTATGGCTAGCGTTCCACAGCTTTGAAACAGCCCCAGGAGCACGGTTCTTGGGCCGGCTTTCTTTCCATGCGGGTCTGCCACGTTGAGGACACCTAAGCTGCCCTGAAAGAAACCACCGGGGCTCCAATCCACTTTGGGGTCTCCTGCTCGACGTCTCTCTAAGTGAGGCAGAAAGTAGACTTTAGGTCCAGCCCGAAATAATGTAGAGATTGACCGTGAGCCTTGCTAGGCATTTGGAACATGCAAAGTCACCTAGGCCTCCTGAGGGCATTTAGAGGATTATGCCATTCAGCACATGCAGAACACACTGCATCCCAATGTTTCATCGCAGAAGGGCGAATTGTGTTCCAAGGGCCTCCTTTGGCTCGTCAGAGAAGAGAGGTATATGTGCTGGGTGATCCGGTGTATAATTGAGAAGCCTGGAAAACGGCAGTATTTTCCCCCTTTTGAAAGGTGGATAGTGGCGGCCTCAAGGCTGACTGAAAGACAGTGCTGTTACCCGTCTTCTAGTCACTGCTAGGAATGCCTCAGGGAAGAAAGTGAGTTTTCTCCTATGAATCCAGGTGGTCGCCTGTGCCTTGCTAGGAGTTCACCCCACCGCTTGCCCTAGCTAAAGTGCGAAGTAAACGTGACCCCCAGGCCTCAAGGTAAGCACGAGCGTTTCCTATCAGCAAAGTGTGCTGTGCAGCCATCTCCATGAACCCTGACTCGATAGAGTGCTTTAAATCCTCTACGGCTCTCCAGAGGCCTCAGAGAGACACGTATGAATTCCCTTCTGAGGGAGAGCGTGGGTGCCGTGAGTCCCCTTTTTGTTTTCCGAGCAACACAGCGCAGAACAGGCTGTTGGGGTCAACCCTTTCTATGCAGAGGGAAAGGCAATGAACTGATCCTCGCTTGCATAGCTTGATTTCTACCGCTGTAAAGCAGCCCCAGGACAACGTTTTTGCCAGTATTACATTCAACGTGGCTCTCCCTCTGTGGAGGCCCTCTGAACTGCACTGAAAGAATCCCTGAGCCTACAGAGCCCCCTGGCAACTCTTACCTGTCATCTCTCTATTGTGACGCAAGGTCCACTGTAGGTCCAGCCTGACAGAAAGAACAGAAAAACCGGTCAACTTGTGAGACTTTTGGACGATCCAAAGTCACCTAGGCCTGACTAAGTCATTAAGCAGGTAATGCTCTGCACGGCATGCAAAAGTCCCCGCCTGCAACGAAGTGTGATCATAGAAAGGCCCCGTGTGGCCGAAAGTCTCCAGTAGACAGTCAGTGAGTGATGGTAATTGCGCTGTGGGGTCAAGTTGGAAACTGGAGCATGTGAGAGAAGCCCGACTCTCCCCCTTTGGAAAGCAACTTCGATGCAGCTTCCAAGCTGCCTGAACACCACACCACCAGGACACTGTTCACTGCACAGATGCCTCTGAGGAGCAGTGAGCTTTTGCCAAAGAAACCAAACGCTTGCGCTTCCTTCCTGGGAGCTCAGCCCAGAGCATACTGTAGCTAAAGTGCCAACTAAATGTGACCTCTAGTCTCGAGGTAAGGTGCACATTTTCCCTTTACCAGAGGCAGGGGTGCACCAGTTTCCAGGAAGGCTTAGTCAATGGACGGCTTTAGCTTTAGTGTGCCTCACAGCGCTCAAGCCTCTCACGGGGGCATTTCTTTCCAGGGAAGTGCACCGTGTACCAGAAGCCTTCTGAGCACAATCAAGGGATACACGGCTCTGGGACCATCCCTCACTATGCAGGTGAAAGGGCCGGCAACTCATCTGTTCTCTATGGCTAGCGTTCCACAGCTTTGAAACAGCCCCAGGAGCACGGTTCTTGGGCCGGCTTTCTTTCCATGCGGGTCTGCCACGTTGAGGACACCTAAGCTGCCCTGAAAGAAACCACCGGGGCTCCAATCCACTTTGGGGTCTCCTGCTCGACGTCTCTCTAAGTGAGGCAGAAAGTAGACTTTAGGTCCAGCCCGAAATAATGTAGAGATTGACCGTGAGCCTTGCTAGGCATTTGGAACATGCAAAGTCACCTAGGCCTCCTGAGGGCATTTAGAGGATTATGCCATTCAGCACATGCAGAACACACTGCATCCCAATGTTTCATCGCAGAAGGGCGAATTGTGTTCCAAGGGCCTCCTTTGGCTTGTCAGAGAAGAGAGGTATATGTGCTGGGTGATCCGGTGTATAATGGAGAAGCCTGGAAAACGGCAGTATTTTCCCCCTTTTGAAAGGTAGATAGTGGCGGCCTCAAGGCTGACTGAAAGACAGTGCTGTTACCCGTCTTCTAGTCACTGCTAGGAATGCCTCAGGGAAGAAAGTGAGTTTTCTCCTATGAATCCAGGTGGTCGCCTGTGCCTTGCTAGGAGTTCACCCCACCGCTTGCCCTAGCTAAAGTGCGAAGTAAACGTGACCCCCAGGCCTCAAGGTAAGCACGAGCGTTTCCTATCAGCAAAGTGTGCTGTGCAGCCATCTCCATGAACCCTGACTCGATAGAGTGCTTTAAATCCTCTACGGCTCTCCAGAGGCCTCAGAGAGACACGTATGAATTCCCTTCTGAGGGAGAGCGTGGGTGCCGTGAGTCCCCTTTTTGTTTTCCGAGCAACACAGCGCAGAACAGGCTGTTGGGGTCAACCCTTTCTATGCAGAGGGAAAGGCAATGAACTGATCCTCGCTTGCATAGCTTGATTTCTACCGCTGTAAAGCAGCCCCAGGACAACGTTTTTGCCAGTATTACATTCAACGTGGCTCTCCCTCTGTGGAGGCCCTCTGAACTGCACTGAAAGAATCCCTGAGCCTACAGAGCCCCCTGGCAACTCTTACCTGTCATCTCTCTATTGTGACGCAAGGTCCACTGTAGGTCCAGCCTGACAGAAAGAACAGAAAAACCGGTCAACTTGTGAGACTTTTGGACGATCCAAAGTCACCTAGGCCTGACTAAGTCATTAAGCAGGTAATGCTCTGCACGGCATGCAAAAGTCCCCGCCTGCAACGAAGTGTGATCATAGAAAGGCCCCGTGTGGCCGAAAGTCTCCAGTAGACAGTCAGTGAGTGATGGTAATTGCGCTGTGGGGTCAAGTTGGAAACTGGAGCATGTGAGAGAAGCCCGACTCTCCCCCTTTGGAAAGCAACTTCGATGCAGCTTCCAAGCTGCCTGAACACCACACCACCAGGACACTGTTCACTGCACAGATGCCTCTGAGGAGCAGTGAGCTTTTGCCAAAGAAACCAAACGCTTGCGCTTCCTTCCTGGGAGCTCAGCCCAGAGCATACTGTAGCTAAAGTGCCAACTAAATGTGACCTCTAGTCTCGAGGTAAGGTGCACATTTTCCCTTTACCAGAGGCAGGGGTGCACCAGTTTCCAGGAAGGCTTAGTCAATGGACGGCTTTAGCTTTAGTGTGCCTCACAGCGCTCAAGCCTCTCACGGGGGCATTTCTTTCCAGGGAAGTGCACCGTGTACCAGAAGCCTTCTGAGCACAATCAAGGGATACACGGCTCTGGGACCATCCCTCACTATGCAGGTGAAAGGGCCGGCAACTCATCTGTTCTCTATGGCTAGCGTTCCACAGCTTTGAAACAGCCCCAGGAGCACGGTTCTTGGGCCGGCTTTCTTTCCATGCGGGTCTGCCACGTTGAGGACACCTAAGCTGCCCTGAAAGAAACCACCGGGGCTCCAATCCACTTTGGGGTCTCCTGCTCGACGTCTCTCTAAGTGAGGCAGAAAGTAGACTTTAGGTCCAGCCCGAAATAATGTAGAGATTGACCGTGAGCCTTGCTAGGCATTTGGAACATGCAAAGTCACCTAGGCCTCCTGAGGGCATTTAGAGGATTATGCCATTCAGCACATGCAGAACACACTGCATCCCAATGTTTCATCGCAGAAGGGCGAATTGTGTTCCAAGGGCCTCCTTTGGCTCGTCAGAGAAGAGAGGTATATGTGCTGGGTGATCCGGTGTATAATTGAGAAGCCTGGAAAACGGCAGTATTTTCCCCCTTTTGAAAGGTGGATAGTGGCGGCCTCAAGGCTGACTGAAAGACAGTGCTGTTACCCGTCTTCTAGTCACTGCTAGGAATGCCTCAGGGAAGAAAGTGAGTTTTCTCCTATGAATCCAGGTGGTCGCCTGTGCCTTGCTAGGAGTTCACCCCACCGCTTGCCCTAGCTAAAGTGCGAAGTAAACGTGACCCCCAGGCCTCAAGGTAAGCACGAGCGTTTCCTATCAGCAAAGTGTGCTGTGCAGCCATCTCCATGAACCCTGACTCGATAGAGTGCTTTAAATCCTCTACGGCTCTCCAGAGGCCTCAGAGAGACACGTATGAATTCCCTTCTGAGGGAGAGCGTGGGTGCCGTGAGTCCCCTTTTTGTTTTCCGAGCAACACAGCGCAGAACAGGCTGTTGGGGTCAACCCTTTCTATGCAGAGGGAAAGGCAATGAACTGATCCTCGCTTGCATAGCTTGATTTCTACCGCTGTAAAGCAGCCCCAGGACAACGTTTTTGCCAGTATTACATTCAACGTGGCTCTCCCTCTGTGGAGGCCCTCTGAACTGCACTGAAAGAATCCCTGAGCCTACAGAGCCCCCTGGCAACTCTTACCTGTCATCTCTCTATTGTGACGCAAGGTCCACTGTAGGTCCAGCCTGACAGAAAGAACAGAAAAACCGGTCAACTTGTGAGACTTTTGGACGATCCAAAGTCACCTAGGCCTGACTAAGTCATTAAGCAGGTAATGCTCTGCACGGCATGCAAAAGTCCCCGCCTGCAACGAAGTGTGATCATAGAAAGGCCCCGTGTGGCCGAAAGTCTCCAGTAGACAGTCAGTGAGTGATGGTAATTGCGCTGTGGGGTCAAGTTGGAAACTGGAGCATGTGAGAGAAGCCCGACTCTCCCCCTTTGGAAAGCAACTTCGATGCAGCTTCCAAGCTGCCTGAACACCACACCACCAGGACACTGTTCACTGCACAGATGCCTCTGAGGAGCAGTGAGCTTTTGCCAAAGAAACCAAACGCTTGCGCTTCCTTCCTGGGAGCTCAGCCCAGAGCATACTGTAGCTAAAGTGCCAACTAAATGTGACCTCTAGTCTCGAGGTAAGGTGCACATTTTCCCTTTACCAGAGGCAGGGGTGCACCAGTTTCCAGGAAGGCTTAGTCAATGGACGGCTTTAGCTTTAGTGTGCCTCACAGCGCTCAAGCCTCTCACGGGGGCATTTCTTTCCAGGGAAGTGCACCGTGTACCAGAAGCCTTCTGAGCACAATCAAGGGATACACGGCTCTGGGACCATCCCTCACTATGCAGGTGAAAGGGCCGGCAACTCATCTGTTCTCTATGGCTAGCGTTCCACAGCTTTGAAACAGCCCCAGGAGCACGGTTCTTGGGCCGGCTTTCTTTCCATGCGGGTCTGCCACGTTGAGGACACCTAAGCTGCCCTGAAAGAAACCACCGGGGCTCCAATCCACTTTGGGGTCTCCTGCTCGACGTCTCTCTAAGTGAGGCAGAAAGTAGACTTTAGGTCCAGCCCGAAATAATGTAGAGATTGACCGTGAGCCTTGCTAGGCATTTGGAACATGCAAAGTCACCTAGGCCTCCTGAGGGCATTTAGAGGATTATGCCATTCAGCACATGCAGAACACACTGCATCCCAATGTTTCATCGCAGAAGGGCGAATTGTGTTCCAAGGGCCTCCTTTGGCTCGTCAGAGAAGAGAGGTATATGTGCTGGGTGATCCGGTGTATAATTGAGAAGCCTGGAAAACGGCAGTATTTTCCCCCTTTTGAAAGGTGGATAGTGGCGGCCTCAAGGCTGACTGAAAGACAGTGCTGTTACCCGTCTTCTAGTCACTGCTAGGAATGCCTCAGGGAAGAAAGTGAGTTTTCTCCTATGAATCCAGGTGGTCGCCTGTGCCTTGCTAGGAGTTCACCCCACCGCTTGCCCTAGCTAAAGTGCGAAGTAAACGTGACCCCCAGGCCTCAAGGTAAGCACGAGCGTTTCCTATCAGCAAAGTTTGCTGTGCAGCCATCTCCATGAACCCTGACTCGATAGAGTGCTTTAAATCCTCTACAGCTCTCCAGAGGCCTCAGAGAGACACGTATGAATTCCCTTCTGAGGGAGAGCGTGGGTGCCGTGAGTCCCCTTTTTGTTTTCCGAGCAACACAGCGCAGAACAGGCTGTTGGGGTCAACCCTTTCTATGCAGAGGGAAAGGCAATGAACTGATCCTCGCTTGCATAGCTTGATTTCTACCGCTGTAAAGCAGCCCCAGGACAACGTTTTTGCCAGTATTACATTCAACGTGGCTCTCCCTCTGTGGAGGCCCTCTGAACTGCACTGAAAGAATCCCTGAGCCTACAGAGCCCCCTGGCAACTCTTACCTGTCATCTCTCTATTGTGACGCAAGGTCCACTGTAGGTCCAGCCTGACAGAAAGAACAGAAAAACCGGTCAACTTGTGAGACTTTTGGACGATCCAAAGTCACCTAGGCCTGACTAAGTCATTAAGCAGGTAATGCTCTGCACGGCATGCAAAAGTCCCCGCCTGCAACGAAGTGTGATCATAGAAAGGCCCCGTGTGGCCGAAAGTCTCCAGTAGACAGTCAGTGAGTGATGGTAATTGCGCTGTGGGGTCAAGTTGGAAACTGGAGCATGTGAGAGAAGCCCGACTCTCCCCCTTTGGAAAGCAACTTCGATGCAGCTTCCAAGCTGCCTGAACACCACACCACCAGGACACTGTTCACTGCACAGATGCCTCTGAGGAGCAGTGAGCTTTTGCCAAAGAAACCAAACGCTTGCGCTTCCTTCCTGGGAGCTCAGCCCAGAGCATACTGTAGCTAAAGTGCCAACTAAATGTGACCTCTAGTCTCGAGGTAAGGTGCACATTTTCCCTTTACCAGAGGCAGGGGTGCACCAGTTTCCAGGAAGGCTTAGTCAATGGACGGCTTTAGCTTTAGTGTGCCTCACAGCGCTCAAGCCTCTCACGGGGGCATTTCTTTCCAGGGAAGTGCACCGTGTACCAGAAGCCTTCTGAGCACAATCAAGGGATACACGGCTCTGGGACCATCCCTCACTATGCAGGTGAAAGGGCCGGCAACTCATCTGTTCTCTATGGCTAGCGTTCCACAGCTTTGAAACAGCCCCAGGAGCATGGTTCTTGGGCCGGCTTTCTTTCCATGCGGGTCTGCCACGTTGAGGACACCTAAGCTGCCCTGAAAGAAACCACCGGGGCTCCAATCCACTTTGGGGTCTCCTGCTCGACGTCTCTCTAAGTGAGGCAGAAAGTAGACTTTAGGTCCAGCCCGAAATAATGTAGAGATTGACCGTGAGCCTTGCTAGGCATTTGGAACATGCAAAGTCACCTAGGCCTCCTGAGGGCATTTAGAGGATTATGCCATTCAGCACATGCAGAACACACTGCATCCCAATGTTTCATCGCAGAAGGGCGAATTGTGTTCCAAGGGCCTCCTTTGGCTCGTCAGAGAAGAGAGGTATATGTGCTGGGTGATCCGGTGTATAATTGAGAAGCCTGGAAAACGGCAGTATTTTCCCCCTTTTGAAAGGTGGATAGTGGCGGCCTCAAGGCTGACTGTAAGACAGTGCTGTTACCCGTCTTCTAGTCACTGCTAGGAATGCCTCAGGGAAGAAAGTGAGTTTTCTCCTATGAATCCAGGTGGTCGCCTGTGCCTTGCTAGGAGTTCACCCCACCGCTTGCCCTAGCTAAAGTGCGAAGTAAACGTGACCCCCAGGCCTCAAGGTAAGCACGAGCGTTTCCTATCAGCAAAGTGTGCTGTGCAGCCATCTCCATGAACCCTGACTCGATAGAGTGCTTTAAATCCTCTACGGCTCTCCAGAGGCCTCAGAGAGACACGTATGAATTCCCTTCTGAGGGAGAGCGTGGGTGCCGTGAGTCCCCTTTTTGTTTTCCGAGCAACACAGCGCAGAACAGGCTGTTGGGGTCAACCCTTTCTATGCAGAGGGAAAGGCAATGAACTGATCCTCGCTTGCATAGCTTGATTTCTACCGCTGTAAAGCAGCCCCAGGACAACGTTTTTGCCAGTATTACATTCAACGTGGCTCTCCCTCTGTGGAGGCCCTCTGAACTGCACTGAAAGAATCCCTGAGCCTACAGAGCCCCCTGGCAACTCTTACCTGTCATCTCTCTATTGTGACGCAAGGTCCACTGTAGGTCCAGCCTGACAGAAAGAACAGAAAAACCGGTCAACTTGTGAGACTTTTGGACGATCCAAAGTCACCTAGGCCTGACTAAGTCATTAAGCAGGTAATGCTCTGCACGGCATGCAAAAGTCCCCGCCTGCAACGAAGTGTGATCATAGAAAGGCCCCGTGTGGCCGAAAGTCTCCAGTAGACAGTCAGTGAGTGATGGTAATTGCGCTGTGGGGTCAAGTTGGAAACTGGAGCATGTGAGAGAAGCCCGACTCTCCCCCTTTGGAAAGCAACTTCGATGCAGCTTCCAAGCTGCCTGAACACCACACCACCAGGACACTGTTCACTGCACAGATGCCTCTGAGGAGCAGTGAGCTTTTGCCAAAGAAACCAAACGCTTGCGCTTCCTTCCTGGGAGCTCAGCCCAGAGCATACTGTAGCTAAAGTGCCAACTAAATGTGACCTCTAGTCTCGAGGTAAGGTGCACATTTTCCCTTTACCAGAGGCAGGGGTGCACCAGTTTCCAGGAAGGCTTAGTCAATGGACGGCTTTAGCTTTAGTGTGCCTCACAGCGCTCAAGCCTCTCACGGGGGCATTTCTTTCCAGGGAAGTGCACCGTGTACCAGAAGCCTTCTGAGCACAATCAAGGGATACACGGCTCTGGGACCATCCCTCACTATGCAGGTGAAAGGGCCGGCAACTCATCTGTTCTCTATGGCTAGCGTTCCACAGCTTTGAAACAGCCCCAGGAGCACGGTTCTTGGGCCGGCTTTCTTTCCATGCGGGTCTGCCACGTTGAGGACACCTAAGCTGCCCTGAAAGAAACCACCGGGGCTCCAATCCACTTTGGGGTCTCCTGCTCGACGTCTCTCTAAGTGAGGCAGAAAGTAGACTTTAGGTCCAGCCCGAAATAATGTAGAGATTGACCGTGAGCCTTGCTAGGCATTTGGAACATGCAAAGTCACCTAGGCCTCCTGAGGGCATTTAGAGGATTATGCCATTCAGCACATGCAGAACACACTGCATCCCAATGTTTCATCGCAGAAGGGCGAATTGTGTTCCAAGGGCCTCCTTTGGCTCGTCAGAGAAGAGAGGTATATGTGCTGGGTGATCCGGTGTATAATGGAGAAGCCTGGAAAACGGCAGTATTTTCCCCCTTTTGAAAGGTGGATAGTGGCGGCCTCAAGGCTGACTGAAAGACAGTGCTGTTACCCGTCTTCTAGTCACTGCTAGGAATGCCTCAGGGAAGAAAGTGAGTTTTCTCCTATGAATCCAGGTGGTCGCCTGTGCCTTGCTAGGAGTTCACCCCACCGCTTGCCCTAGCTAAAGTGCGAAGTAAACGTGACCCCCAGGCCTCAAGGTAAGCACGAGCGTTTCCTATCAGCAAAGTGTGCTGTGCAGCCATCTCCATGAACCCTGACTCGATAGAGTGCTTTAAATCCTCTACGGCTCTCCAGAGGCCTCAGAGAGACACGTATGAATTCCCTTCTGAGGGAGAGCGTGGGTGCCGTGAGTCCCCTTTTTGTTTTCCGAGCAACACAGCGCAGAACAGGCTGTTGGGGTCAACCCTTTCTATGCAGAGGGAAAGGCAATGAACTGATCCTCGCTTGCATAGCTTGATTTCTACCGCTGTAAAGCAGCCCCAGGACAACGTTTTTGCCAGTATTACATTCAACGTGGCTCTCCCTCTGTGGAGGCCCTCTGAACTGCACTGAAAGAATCCCTGAGCCTACAGAGCCCCCTGGCAACTCTTACCTGTCATCTCTCTATTGTGACGCAAGGTCCACTGTAGGTCCAGCCTGACAGAAAGAACAGAAAAACCGGTCAACTTGTGAGACTTTTGGACGATCCAAAGTCACCTAGGCCTGACTAAGTCATTAAGCAGGTAATGCTCTGCACGGCATGCAAAAGTCCCCGCCTGCAACGAAGTGTGATCATAGAAAGGCCCCGTGTGGCCGAAAGTCTCCAGTAGACAGTCAGTGAGTGATGGTAATTGCGCTGTGGGGTCAAGTTGGAAACTGGAGCATGTGAGAGAAGCCCGACTCTCCCCCTTTGGAAAGCAACTTCGATGCAGCTTCCAAGCTGCCTGAACACCACACCACCAGGACACTGTTCACTGCACAGATGCCTCTGAGGAGCAGTGAGCTTTTGCCAAAGAAACCAAACGCTTGCGCTTCCTTCCTGGGAGCTCAGCCCAGAGCATACTGTAGCTAAAGTGCCAACTAAATGTGACCTCTAGTCTCGAGGTAAGGTGCACATTTTCCCTTTACCAGAGGCAGGGGTGCACCAGTTTCCAGGAAGGCTTAGTCAATGGACGGCTTTAGCTTTAGTGTGCCTCACAGCGCTCAAGCCTCTCACGGGGGCATTTCTTTCCAGGGAAGTGCACCGTGTACCAGAAGCCTTCTGAGCACAATCAAGGGATACACGGCTCTGGGACCATCCCTCACTATGCAGGTGAAAGGGCCGGCAACTCATCTGTTCTCTATGGCTAGCGTTCCACAGCTTTGAAACAGCCCCAGGAGCACGGTTCTTGGGCCGGCTTTCTTTCCATGCGGGTCTGCCACGTTGAGGACACCTAAGCTGCCCTGAAAGAAACCACCGGGGCTCCAATCCACTTTGGGGTCTCCTGCTCGACGTCTCTCTAAGTGAGGCAGAAAGTAGACTTTAGGTCCAGCCCGAAATAATGTAGAGATTGACCGTGAGCCTTGCTAGGCATTTGGAACATGCAAAGTCACCTAGGCCTCCTGAGGGCATTTAGAGGATTATGCCATTCAGCACATGCAGAACACACTGCATCCCAATGTTTCATCGCAGAAGGGCGAATTGTGTTCCAAGGGCCTCCTTTGGCTCGTCAGAGAAGAGAGGTATATGTGCTGGGTGATCCGGTGTATAATGGAGAAGCCTGGAAAACGGCAGTATTTTCCCCCTTTTGAAAGGTGGATAGTGGCGGCCTCAAGGCTGACTGAAAGACAGTGCTGTTACCCGTCTTCTAGTCACTGCTAGGAATGCCTCAGGGAAGAAAGTGAGTTTTCTCCTATGAATCCAGGTGGTCGCCTGTGCCTTGCTAGGAGTTCACCCCACCGCTTGCCCTAGCTAAAGTGCGAAGTAAACGTGACCCCCAGGCCTCAAGGTAAGCACGAGCGTTTCCTATCAGCAAAGTGTGCTGTGCAGCCATCTCCATGAACCCTGACTCGATAGAGTGCTTTAAATCCTCTACGGCTCTCCAGAGGCCTCAGAGAGACACGTATGAATTCCCTTCTGAGGGAGAGCGTGGGTGCCGTGAGTCCCCTTTTTGTTTTCCGAGCAACACAGCGCAGAACAGGCTGTTGGGGTCAACCCTTTCTATGCAGAGGGAAAGGCAATGAACTGATCCTCGCTTGCATAGCTTGATTTCTACCGCTGTAAAGCAGCCCCAGGACAACGTTTTTGCCAGTATTACATTCAACGTGGCTCTCCCTCTGTGGAGGCCCTCTGAACTGCACTGAAAGAATCCCTGAGCCTACAGAGCCCCCTGGCAACTCTTACCTGTCATCTCTCTATTGTGACGCAAGGTCCACTGTAGGTCCAGCCTGACAGAAAGAACAGAAAAACCGGTCAACTTGTGAGACTTTTGGACGATCCAAAGTCACCTAGGCCTGACTAAGTCATTAAGCAGGTAATGCTCTGCACGGCATGCAAAAGTCCCCGCCTGCAACGAAGTGTGATCATAGAAAGGCCCCGTGTGGCCGAAAGTCTCCAGTAGACAGTCAGTGAGTGATGGTAATTGCGCTGTGGGGTCAAGTTGGAAACTGGAGCATGTGAGAGAAGCCCGACTCTCCCCCTTTGGAAAGCAACTTCGATGCAGCTTCCAAGCTGCCTGAACACCACACCACCAGGACACTGTTCACTGCACAGATGCCTCTGAGGAGCAGTGAGCTTTTGCCAAAGAAACCAAACGCTTGCGCTTCCTTCCTGGGAGCTCAGCCCAGAGCATACTGTAGCTAAAGTGCCAACTAAATGTGACCTCTAGTCTCGAGGTAAGGTGCACATTTTCCCTTTACCAGAGGCAGGGGTGCACCAGTTTCCAGGAAGGCTTAGTCAATGGACGGCTTTAGCTTTAGTGTGCCTCACAGCGCTCAAGCCTCTCACGGGGGCATTTCTTTCCAGGGAAGTGCACCGTGTACCAGAAGCCTTCTGAGCACAATCAAGGGATACACGGCTCTGGGACCATCCCTCACTATGCAGGTGAAAGGGCCGGCAACTCATCTGTTCTCTATGGCTAGCGTTCCACAGCTTTGAAACAGCCCCAGGAGCACGGTTCTTGGGCCGGCTTTCTTTCCATGCGGGTCTGCCACGTTGAGGACACCTAAGCTGCCCTGAAAGAAACCACCGGGGCTCCAATCCACTTTGGGGTCTCCTGCTCGACGTCTCTCTAAGTGAGGCAGAAAGTAGACTTTAGGTCCAGCCCGAAATAATGTAGAGATTGACCGTGAGCCTTGCTAGGCATTTGGAACATGCAAAGTCACCTAGGCCTCCTGAGGGCATTTAGAGGATTATGCCATTCAGCACATGCAGAACACACTGCATCCCAATGTTTCATCGCAGAAGGGCGAATTGTGTTCCAAGGGCCTCCTTTGGCTTGTCAGAGAAGAGAGGTATATGTGCTGGGTGATCCGGTGTATAATGGAGAAGCCTGGAAAACGGCAGTATTTTCCCCCTTTTGAAAGGTAGATAGTGGCGGCCTCAAGGCTGACTGAAAGACAGTGCTGTTACCCGTCTTCTAGTCACTGCTAGGAATGCCTCAGGGAAGAAAGTGAGTTTTCTCCTATGAATCCAGGTGGTCGCCTGTGCCTTGCTAGGAGTTCACCCCACCGCTTGCCCTAGCTAAAGTGCGAAGTAAACGTGACCCCCAGGCCTCAAGGTAAGCACGAGCGTTTCCTATCAGCAAAGTGTGCTGTGCAGCCATCTCCATGAACCCTGACTCGATAGAGTGCTTTAAATCCTCTACGGCTCTCCAGAGGCCTCAGAGAGACACGTATGAATTCCCTTCTGAGGGAGAGCGTGGGTGCCGTGAGTCCCCTTTTTGTTTTCCGAGCAACACAGCGCAGAACAGGCTGTTGGGGTCAACCCTTTCTATGCAGAGGGAAAGGCAATGAACTGATCCTCGCTTGCATAGCTTGATTTCTACCGCTGTAAAGCAGCCCCAGGACAACGTTTTTGCCCGTATTACATTCAACGTGGCTCTCCCTCTGTGGAGGCCCTCTGAACTGCACTGAAAGAATCCCTGAGCCTACAGAGCCCCCTGGCAACTCTTACCTGTCATCTCTCTATTGTGACGCAAGGTCCACTGTAGGTCCAGCCTGACAGAAAGAACAGAAAAACCGGTCAACTTGTGAGACTTTTGGACGATCCAAAGTCACCTAGGCCTGACTAAGTCATTAAGCAGGTAATGCTCTGCACGGCATGCAAAAGTCCCCGCCTGCAACGAAGTGTGATCATAGAAAGGCCCCGTGTGGCCGAAAGTCTCCAGTAGACAGTCAGTGAGTGATGGTAATTGCGCTGTGGGGTCAAGTTGGAAACTGGAGCATGTGAGAGAAGCCCGACTCTCCCCCTTTGGAAAGCAACTTCGATGCAGCTTCCAAGCTGCCTGAACACCACACCACCAGGACACTGTTCACTGCACAGATGCCTCTGAGGAGCAGTGAGCTTTTGCCAAAGAAACCAAACGCTTGCGCTTCCTTCCTGGGAGCTCAGCCCAGAGCATACTGTAGCTAAAGTGCCAACTAAATGTGACCTCTAGTCTCGAGGTAAGGTGCACATTTTCCCTTTACCAGAGGCAGGGGTGCACCAGTTTCCAGGAAGGCTTAGTCAATGGACGGCTTTAGCTTTAGTGTGCCTCACAGCGCTCAAGCCTCTCACGGGGCCATTTCTTTCCAGGGAAGTGCACCGTGTACCAGAAGCCTTCTGAGCACAATCAAGGGATACACGGCTCTGGGACCATCCCTCACTATGCAGGTGAAAGGGCCGGCAACTCATCTGTTCTCTATGGCTAGCGTTCCACAGCTTTGAAACAGCCCCAGGAGCACGGTTCTTGGGCCGGCTTTCTTTCCATGCGGGTCTGCCACGTTGAGGACACCTAAGCTGCCCTGAAAGAAACCACCGGGGCTCCAATCCACTTTGGGGTCTCCTGCTCGACGTCTCTCTAAGTGAGGCAGAAAGTAGACTTTAGGTCCAGCCCGAAATAATGTAGAGATTGACCGTGAGCCTTGCTAGGCATTTGGAACATGCAAAGTCACCTAGGCCTCCTGAGGGCATTTAGAGGATTATGCCATTCAGCACATGCAGAACACACTGCATCCCAATGTTTCATCGCAGAAGGGCGAATTGTGTTCCAAGGGCCTCCTTTGGCTCGTCAGAGAAGAGAGGTATATGTGCTGGGTGATCCGGTGTATAATTGAGAAGCCTGGAAAACGGCAGTATTTTCCCCCTTTTGAAAGGTGGATAGTGGCGGCCTCAAGGCTGACTGAAAGACAGTGCTGTTACCCGTCTTCTAGTCACTGCTAGGAATGCCTCAGGGAAGAAAGTGAGTTTTCTCCTATGAATCCAGGTGGTCGCCTGTGCCTTGCTAGGAGTTCACCCCACCGCTTGCCCTAGCTAAAGTGCGAAGTAAACGTGACCCCCAGGCCTCAAGGTAAGCACGAGCGTTTCCTATCAGCAAAGTGTGCTGTGCAGCCATCTCCATGAACCCTGACTCGATAGAGTGCTTTAAATCCTCTACGGCTCTCCAGAGGCCTCAGAGAGACACGTATGAATTCCCTTCTGAGGGAGAGCGTGGGTGCCGTGAGTCCCCTTTTTGTTTTCCGAGCAACACAGCGCAGAACAGGCTGTTGGGGTCAACCCTTTCTATGCAGAGGGAAAGGCAATGAACTGATCCTCGCTTGCATAGCTTGATTTCTACCGCTGTAAAGCAGCCCCAGGACAACGTTTTTGCCAGTATTACATTCAACGTGGCTCTCCCTCTGTGGAGGCCCTCTGAACTGCACTGAAAGAATCCCTGAGCCTACAGAGCCCCCTGGCAACTCTTACCTGTCATCTCTCTATTGTGACGCAAGGTCCACTGTAGGTCCAGCCTGACAGAAAGAACAGAAAAACCGGTCAACTTGTGAGACTTTTGGACGATCCAAAGTCACCTAGGCCTGACTAAGTCATTAAGCAGGTAATGCTCTGCACGGCATGCAAAAGTCCCCGCCTGCAACGAAGTGTGATCATAGAAAGGCCCCGTGTGGCCGAAAGTCTCCAGTAGACAGTCAGTGAGTGATGGTAATTGCGCTGTGGGGTCAAGTTGGAAACTGGAGCATGTGAGAGAAGCCCGACTCTCCCCCTTTGGAAAGCAACTTCGATGCAGCTTCCAAGCTGCCTGAACACCACACCACCAGGACACTGTTCACTGCACAGATGCCTCTGAGGAGCAGTGAGCTTTTGCCAAAGAAACCAAACGCTTGCGCTTCCTTCCTGGGAGCTCAGCCCAGAGCATACTGTAGCTAAAGTGCCAACTAAATGTGACCTCTAGTCTCGAGGTAAGGTGCACATTTTCCCTTTACCAGAGGCAGGGGTGCACCAGTTTCCAGGAAGGCTTAGTCAATGGACGGCTTTAGCTTTAGTGTGCCTCACAGCGCTCAAGCCTCTCACGGGGGCATTTCTTTCCAGGGAAGTGCACCGTGTACCAGAAGCCTTCTGAGCACAATCAAGGGATACACGGCTCTGGGACCATCCCTCACTATGCAGGTGAAAGGGCCGGCAACTCATCTGTTCTCTATGGCTAGCGTTCCACAGCTTTGAAACAGCCCCAGGAGCACGGTTCTTGGGCCGGCTTTCTTTCCATGCGGGTCTGCCACGTTGAGGACACCTAAGCTGCCCTGAAAGAAACCACCGGGGCTCCAATCCACTTTGGGGTCTCCTGCTCGACGTCTCTCTAAGTGAGGCAGAAAGTAGACTTTAGGTCCAGCCCGAAATAATGTAGAGATTGACCGTGAGCCTTGCTAGGCATTTGGAACATGCAAAGTCACCTAGGCCTCCTGAGGGCATTTAGAGGATTATGCCATTCAGCACATGCAGAACACACTGCATCCCAATGTTTCATCGCAGAAGGGCGAATTGTGTTCCAAGGGCCTCCTTTGGCTCGTCAGAGAAGAGAGGTATATGTGCTGGGTGATCCGGTGTATAATTGAGAAGCCTGGAAAACGGCAGTATTTTCCCCCTTTTGAAAGGTGGATAGTGGCGGCCTCAAGGCTGACTGAAAGACAGTGCTGTTACCCGTCTTCTAGTCACTGCTAGGAATGCCTCAGGGAAGAAAGTGAGTTTTCTCCTATGAATCCAGGTGGTCGCCTGTGCCTTGCTAGGAGTTCACCCCACCGCTTGCCCTAGCTAAAGTGCGAAGTAAACGTGACCCCCAGGCCTCAAGGTAAGCACGAGCGTTTCCTATCAGCAAAGTGTGCTGTGCAGCCATCTCCATGAACCCTGACTCGATAGAGTGCTTTAAATCCTCTACGGCTCTCCAGAGGCCTCAGAGAGACACGTATGAATTCCCTTCTGAGGGAGAGCGTGGGTGCCGTGAGTCCCCTTTTTGTTTTCCGAGCAACACAGCGCAGAACAGGCTGTTGGGGTCAACCCTTTCTATGCAGAGGGAAAGGCAATGAACTGATCCTCGCTTGCATAGCTTGATTTCTACCGCTGTAAAGCAGCCCCAGGACAACGTTTTTGCCAGTATTACATTCAACGTGGCTCTCCCTCTGTGGAGGCCCTCTGAACTGCACTGAAAGAATCCCTGAGCCTACAGAGCCCCCTGGCAACTCTTACCTGTCATCTCTCTATTGTGACGCAAGGTCCACTGTAGGTCCAGCCTGACAGAAAGAACAGAAAAACCGGTCAACTTGTGAGACTTTTGGACGATCCAAAGTCACCTAGGCCTGACTAAGTCATTAAGCAGGTAATGCTCTGCACGGCATGCAAAAGTCCCCGCCTGCAACGAAGTGTGATCATAGAAAGGCCCCGTGTGGCCGAAAGTCTCCAGTAGACAGTCAGTGAGTGATGGTAATTGTGCTGTGGGGTCAAGTTGGAAACTGGAGCATGTGAGAGAAGCCCGACTCTCCCCCTTTGGAAAGCAACTTCGATGCAGCTTCCAAGCTGCCTGAACACCACACCACCAGGACACTGTTCACTGCACAGATGCCTCTGAGGAGCAGTGAGCTTTTGCCAAAGAAACCAAACGCTTGCGCTTCCTTCCTGGGAGCTCAGCCCAGAGCATACTGTAGCTAAAGTGCCAACTAAATGTGACCTCTAGTCTCGAGGTAAGGTGCACATTTTCCCTTTACCAGAGGCAGGGGTGCACCAGTTTCCAGGAAGGCTTAGTCAATGGACGGCTTTAGCTTTAGTGTGCCTCACAGCGCTCAAGCCTCTCACGGGGCCATTTCTTTCCAGGGAAGTGCACCGTGTACCAGAAGCCTTCTGAGCACAATCAAGGGATACACGGCTCTGGGACCATCCCTCACTATGCAGGTGAAAGGGCCAGCAACTAATCTGTTCTCTATGGCTAGCGTTCCACAGCTTTGAAACAGCCCCAGGAGCACGGTTCTTGGGCCGGCTTTCTTTCCATGCGGGTCTGCCACGTTGAGGACACCTAAGCTGCCCTGAAAGAAACCACCGGGGCTCCAATCCACTTTGGGGTCTCCTGCTCGACGTCTCTCTAAGTGAGGCAGAAAGTAGACTTTAGGTCCAGCCCGAAATAATGTAGAGATTGACCGTGAGCCTTGCTAGGCATTTGGAACATGCAAAGTCACCTAGGCCTCCTGAGGGCATTTAGAGGATTATGCCATTCAGCACATGCAGAACACACTGCATCCCAATGTTTCATCGCAGAAGGGCGAATTGTGTTCCAAGGGCCTCCTTTGGCTCGTCAGAGAAGAGAGGTATATGTGCTGGGTGATCCGGTGTATAATTGAGAAGCCTGGAAAACGGCAGTATTTTCCCCCTTTTGAAAGGTGGATAGTGGCGGCCTCAAGGCTGACTGAAAGACAGTGCTGTTACCCGTCTTCTAGTCACTGCTAGGAATGCCTCAGGGAAGAAAGTGAGTTTTCTCCTATGAATCCAGGTGGTCGCCTGTGCCTTGCTAGGAGTTCACCCCACCGCTTGCCCTAGCTAAAGTGCGAAGTAAACGTGACCCCCAGGCCTCAAGGTAAGCACGAGCGTTTCCTATCAGCAAAGTGTGCTGTGCAGCCATCTCCATGAACCCTGACTCGATAGAGTGCTTTAAATCCTCTACGGCTCTCCAGAGGCCTCAGAGAGACACGTATGAATTCCCTTCTGAGGGAGAGCGTGGGTGCCGTGAGTCCCCTTTTTGTTTTCCGAGCAACACAGCGCAGAACAGGCTGTTGGGTTCAACCCTTTCTATGCAGAGGGAAAGGCAATGAACTGATCCTCGCTTGCATAGCTTGATTTCTACCGCTGTAAAGCAGCCCCAGGACAACGTTTTTGCCAGTATTACATTCAACGTGGCTCTCCCTCTGTGGAGGCCCTCTGAACTGCACTGAAAGAATCCCTGAGCCTACAGAGCCCCCTGGCAACTCTTACCTGTCATCTCTCTATTGTGACGCAAGGTCCACTGTAGGTCCAGCCTGACAGAAAGAACAGAAAAACCGGTCAACTTGTGAGACTTTTGGACGATCCAAAGTCACCTAGGCCTGACTAAGTCATTAAGCAGGTAATGCTCTGCACGGCATGCAAAAGTCCCCGCCTGCAACGAAGTGTGATCATAGAAAGGCCCCGTGTGGCCGAAAGTCTCCAGTAGACAGTCAGTGAGTGATGGTAATTGCGCTGTGGGGTCAAGTTGGAAACTGGAGCATGTGAGAGAAGCCCGACTCTCCCCCTTTGGAAAGCAACTTCGATGCAGCTTCCAAGCTGCCTGAACACCACACCACCAGGACACTGTTCACTGCACAGATGCCTCTGAGGAGCAGTGAGCTTTTGCCAAAGAAACCAAACGCTTGCGCTTCCTTCCTGGGAGCTCAGCCCAGAGCATACTGTAGCTAAAGTGCCAACTAAATGTGACCTCTAGTCTCGAGGTAAGGTGCACATTTTCCCTTTACCAGAGGCAGGGGTGCACCAGTTTCCAGGAAGGCTTAGTCAATGGACGGCTTTAGCTTTAGTGTGCCTCACAGCGCTCAAGCCTCTCACGGGGGCATTTCTTTCCAGGGAAGGGCACCGTGTACCAGAAGCCTTCTGAGCACAATCAAGGGATACACGGCTCTGGGACCATCCCTCACTATGCAGGTGAAAGGGCCGGCAACTAATCTGTTCTCTATGGCTAGCGTTCCACAGCTTTGAAACAGCCCCAGGAGCACGGTTCTTGGGCCGGCTTTCTTTCCATGCGGGTCTGCCACGTTGAGGACACCTAAGCTGCCCTGAAAGAAACCACCGGGGCTCCAATCCACTTTGGGGTCTCCTGCTCGACGTCTCTCTAAGTGAGGCAGAAAGTAGACTTTAGGTCCAGCCCGAAATAATGTAGAGATTGACCGTGAGCCTTGCTAGGCATTTGGAACATGCAAAGTCACCTAGGCCTCCTGAGGGCATTTAGAGGATTATGCCATTCAGCACATGCAGAACACACTGCATCCCAATGTTTCATCGCAGAAGGGCGAATTGTGTTCCAAGGGCCTCCTTTGGCTCGTCAGAGAAGAGAGGTATATGTGCTGGGTGATCCGGTGTATAATTGAGAAGCCTGGAAAACGGCAGTATTTTCCCCCTTTTGAAAGGTAGATAGTGGCGGCCTCAAGGCTGACTGAAAGACAGTGCTGTTACCCGTCTTCTAGTCACTGCTAGGAATGCCTCAGGGAAGAAAGTGAGTTTTCTCCTATGAATCCAGGTGGTCGCCTGTGCCTTGCTAGGAGTTCACCCCACCGCTTGCCCTAGCTAAAGTGCGAAGTAAACGTGACCCCCAGGCCTCAAGGTAAGCACGAGCGTTTCCTATCAGCAAAGTGTGCTGTGCAGCCATCTCCATGAACCCTGACTCGATAGAGTGCTTTAAATCCTCTACGGCTCTCCAGAGGCCTCAGAGAGACACGTATGAATTCCCTTCTGAGGGAGAGCGTGGGTGCCGTGAGTCCCCTTTTTGTTTTCCGAGCAACACAGCGCAGAACAGGCTGTTGGGTTCAACCCTTTCTATGCAGAGGGAAAGGCAATGAACTGATCCTCGCTTGCATAGCTTGATTTCTACCGCTGTAAAGCAGCCCCAGGACAACGTTTTTGCCAGTATTACATTCAACGTGGCTCTCCCTCTGTGGAGGCCCTCTGAACTGCACTGAAAGAATCCCTGAGCCTACAGAGCCCCCTGGCAACTCTTACCTGTCATCTCTCTATTGTGACGCAAGGTCCACTGTAGGTCCAGCCTGACAGAAAGAACAGAAAAACCGGTCAACTTGTGAGACTTTTGGACGATCCAAAGTCACCTAGGCCTGACTAAGTCATTAAGCAGGTAATGCTCTGCACGGCATGCAAAAGTCCCCGCCTGCAACGAAGTGTGATCATAGAAAGGCCCCGTGTGGCCGAAAGTCTCCAGTAGACAGTCAGTGAGTGATGGTAATTGCGCTGTGGGGTCAAGTTGGAAACTGGAGCATGTGAGAGAAGCCCGACTCTCCCCCTTTGGAAAGCAACTTCGATGCAGCTTCCAAGCTGCCTGAACACCACACCACCAGGACACTGTTCACTGCACAGATGCCTCTGAGGAGCAGTGAGCTTTTGCCAAAGAAACCAAACGCTTGCGCTTCCTTCCTGGGAGCTCAGCCCAGAGCATACTGTAGCTAAAGTGCCAACTAAATGTGACCTCTAGTCTCGAGGTAAGGTGCACATTTTCCCTTTACCAGAGGCAGGGGTGCACCAGTTTCCAGGAAGGCTTAGTCAATGGACAGCTTTAGCTTTAGTGTGCCTCACAGCGCTCAAGCCTCTCACGGGGCCATTTCTTTCCAGGGAAGTGCACCGTGTACCAGAAGCCTTCTGAGCACAATCAAGGGATACACGGCTCTGGGACCATCCCTCACTATGCAGGTGAAAGGGCCAGCAACTAATCTGTTCTCTATGGCTAGCGTTCCACAGCTTTGAAACAGCCCCAGGAGCACGGTTCTTGGGCCGGCTTTCTTTCCATGCGGGTCTGCCACGTTGAGGACACCTAAGCTGCCCTGAAAGAAACCACCGGGGCTCCAATCCACTTTGGGGTCTCCTGCTCGACGTCTCTCTAAGTGAGGCAGAAAGTAGACTTTAGGTCCAGCCCGAAATAATGTAGAGATTGACCGTGAGCCTTGCTAGGCATTTGGAACATGCAAAGTCACCTAGGCCTCCTGAGGGCATTTAGAGGATTATGCCATTCAGCACATGCAGAACACACTGCATCCCAATGTTTCATCGCAGAAGGGCGAATTGTGTTCCAAGGGCCTCCTTTGGCTTGTCAGAGAAGAGAGGTATATGTGCTGGGTGATCCGGTGTATAATTGAGAAGCCTGGAAAACGGCAGTATTTTCCCCCTTTTGAAAGGTGGATAGTGGCGGCCTCAAGGCTGACTGAAAGACAGTGCTGTTACCCGTCTTCTAGTCACTGCTAGGAATGCCTCAGGGAAGAAAGTGAGTTTTCTCCTATGAATCCAGGTGGTCGCCTGTGCCTTGCTAGGAGTTCACCCCACCGCTTGCCCTAGCTAAAGTGCGAAGTAAACGTGACCCCCAGGCCTCAAGGTAAGCACGAGCGTTTCCTATCAGCAAAGTGTGCTGTGCAGCCATCTCCATGAACCCTGACTCGATAGAGTGCTTTAAATCCTCTACGGCTCTCCAGAGGCCTCAGAGAGACACGTATGAATTCCCTTCTGAGGGAGAGCGTGGGTGCCGTGAGTCCCCTTTTTGTTTTCCGAGCAACACAGCGCAGAACAGGCTGTTGGGGTCAACCCTTTCTATGCAGAGGGAAAGGCAATGAACTGATCCTCGCTTGCATAGCTTGATTTCTACCGCTGTAAAGCAGCCCCAGGACAACGTTTTTGCCCGTATTACATTCAACGTGGCTCTCCCTCTGTGGAGGCCCTCTGAACTGCACTGAAAGAATCCCTGAGCCTACAGAGCCCCCTGGCAACTCTTACCTGTCATCTCTCTATTGTGACGCAAGGTCCACTGTAGGTCCAGCCTGACAGAAAGAACAGAAAAACCGGTCAACTTGTGAGACTTTTGGACGATCCAAAGTCACCTAGGCCTGACTAAGTCATTAAGCAGGTAATGCTCTGCACGGCATGCAAAAGTCCCCGCCTGCAACGAAGTGTGATCATAGAAAGGCCCCGTGTGGCCGAAAGTCTCCAGTAGACAGTCAGTGAGTGATGGTAATTGCGCTGTGGGGTCAAGTTGGAAACTGGAGCATGTGAGAGAAGCCCGACTCTCCCCCTTTGGAAAGCAACTTCGATGCAGCTTCCAAGCTGCCTGAACACCACACCACCAGGACACTGTTCACTGCACAGATGCCTCTGAGGAGCAGTGAGCTTTTGCCAAAGAAACCAAACGCTTGCGCTTCCTTCCTGGGAGCTCAGCCCAGAGCATACTGTAGCTAAAGTGCCAACTAAATGTGACCTCTAGTCTCGAGGTAAGGTGCACATTTTCCCTTTACCAGAGGCAGGGGTGCACCAGTTTCCAGGAAGGCTTAGTCAATGGACAGCTTTAGCTTTAGTGTGCCTCACAGCGCTCAAGCCTCTCACGGGGGCATTTCTTTCCAGGGAAGTGCACCGTGTACCAGAAGCCTTCTGAGCACAATCAAGGGATACACGGCTCTGGGACCATCCCTCACTATGCAGGTGAAAGGGCCAGCAACTAATCTGTTCTCTATGGCTAGCGTTCCACAGCTTTGAAACAGCCCCAGGAGCACGGTTCTTGGGCCGGCTTTCTTTCCATGCGGGTCTGCCACGTTGAGGACACCTAAGCTGCCCTGAAAGAAACCACCGGGGCTCCAATCCACTTTGGGGTCTCCTGCTCGACGTCTCTCTAAGTGAGGCAGAAAGTAGACTTTAGGTCCAGCCCGAAATAATGTAGAGATTGACCGTGAGCCTTGCTAGGCATTTGGAACATGCAAAGTCACCTAGGCCTCCTGAGGGCATTTAGAGGATTATGCCATTCAGCACATGCAGAACACACTGCATCCCAATGTTTCATCGCAGAAGGGCGAATTGTGTTCCAAGGGCCTCCTTTGGCTCGTCAGAGAAGAGAGGTATATGTGCTGGGTGATCCGGTGTATAATTGAGAAGCCTGGAAAACGGCAGTATTTTCCCCCTTTTGAAAGGTGGATAGTGGCGGCCTCAAGGCTGACTGAAAGACAGTGCTGTTACCCGTCTTCTAGTCACTGCTAGGAATGCCTCAGGGAAGAAAGTGAGTTTTCTCCTATGAATCCAGGTGGTCGCCTGTGCCTTGCTAGGAGTTCACCCCACCGCTTGCCCTAGCTAAAGTGCGAAGTAAACGTGACCCCCAGGCCTCAAGGTAAGCACGAGCGTTTCCTATCAGCAAAGTTTGCTGTGCAGCCATCTCCATGAACCCTGACTCGATAGAGTGCTTTAAATCCTCTACGGCTCTCCAGAGGCCTCAGAGAGACACGTATGAATTCCCTTCTGAGGGAGAGCGTGGGTGCCGTGAGTCCCCTTTTTGTTTTCCGAGCAACACAGCGCAGAACAGGCTGTTGGGGTCAACCCTTTCTATGCAGAGGGAAAGGCAATGAACTGATCCTCGCTTGCATAGCTTGATTTCTACCGCTGTAAAGCAGCCCCAGGACAACGTTTTTGCCAGTATTACATTCAACGTGGCTCTCCCTCTGTGGAGGCCCTCTGAACTGCACTGAAAGAATCCCTGAGCCTACAGAGCCCCCTGGCAACTCTTACCTGTCATCTCTCTATTGTGACGCAAGGTCCACTGTAGGTCCAGCCTGACAGAAAGAACAGAGAAACCGGTCAACTTGTGAGACTTTTGGACGATCCAAAGTCACCTAGGCCTGACTAAGTCATTAAGCAGGTAATGCTCTGCACGGCATGCAAAAGTCCCCGCCTGCAACGAAGTGTGATCATAGAAAGGCCCCGTGTGGCCGAAAGTCTCCAGTAGACAGTCAGTGAGTGATGGTAATTGCGCTGTGGGGTCAAGTTGGAAACTGGAGCATGTGAGAGAAGCCCGACTCTCCCCCTTTGGAAAGCAACTTCGATGCAGCTTCCAAGCTGCCTGAACACCACACCACCAGGACACTGTTCACTGCACAGATGCCTCTGAGGAGCAGTGAGCTTTTGCCAAAGAAACCAAACGCTTGCGCTTCCTTCCTGGGAGCTCAGCCCAGAGCATACTGTAGCTAAAGTGCCAACTAAATGTGACCTCTAGTCTCGAGGTAAGGTGCACATTTTCCCTTTACCAGAGGCAGGGGTGCACCAGTTTCCAGGAAGGCTTAGTCAATGGACGGCTTTAGCTTTAGTGTGCCTCACAGCGCTCAAGCCTCTCACGGGGGCATTTCTTTCCAGGGAAGGGCACCGTGTACCAGAAGCCTTCTGAGCACAATCAAGGGATACACGGCTCTGGGACCATCCCTCACTATGCAGGTGAAAGGGCCGGCAACTCATCTGTTCTCTATGGCTAGCGTTCCACAGCTTTGAAACAGCCCCAGGAGCACGGTTCTTGGGCCGGCTTTCTTTCCATGCGGGTCTGCCACGTTGAGGACACCTAAGCTGCCCTGAAAGAAACCACCGGGGCTCCAATCCACTTTGGGGTCTCCTGCTCGACGTCTCTCTAAGTGAGGCAGAAAGTAGACTTTAGGTCCAGCCCGAAATAATGTAGAGATTGACCGTGAGCCTTGCTAGGCATTTGGAACATGCAAAGTCACCTAGGCCTCCTGAGGGCATTTAGAGGATTATGCCATTCAGCACATGCAGAACACACTGCATCCCAATGTTTCATCGCAGAAGGGCGAATTGTGTTCCAAGGGCCTCCTTTGGCTCGTCAGAGAAGAGAGGTATATGTGCTGGGTGATCCGGTGTATAATTGAGAAGCCTGGAAAACGGCAGTATTTTCCCCCTTTTGAAAGGTGGATAGTGGCGGCCTCAAGGCTGACTGAAAGACAGTGCTGTTACCCGTCTTCTAGTCACTGCTAGGAATGCCTCAGGGAAGAAAGTGAGTTTTCTCCTATGAATCCAGGTGGTCGCCTGTGCCTTGCTAGGAGTTCACCCCACCGCTTGCCCTAGCTAAAGTGCGAAGTAAACGTGACCCCCAGGCCTCAAGGTAAGCACGAGCGTTTCCTATCAGCAAAGTTTGCTGTGCAGCCATCTCCATGAACCCTGACTCGATAGAGTGCTTTAAATCCTCTACGGCTCTCCAGAGGCCTCAGAGAGACACGTATGAATTCCCTTCTGAGGGAGAGCGTGGGTGCCGTGAGTCCCCTTTTTGTTTTCCGAGCAACACAGCGCAGAACAGGCTGTTGGGGTCAACCCTTTCTATGCAGAGGGAAAGGCAATGAACTGATCCTCGCTTGCATAGCTTGATTTCTACCGCTGTAAAGCAGCCCCAGGACAACGTTTTTGCCAGTATTACATTCAACGTGGCTCTCCCTCTGTGGAGGCCCTCTGAACTGCACTGAAAGAATCCCTGAGCCTACAGAGCCCCCTGGCAACTCTTACCTGTCATCTCTCTATTGTGACGCAAGGTCCACTGTAGGTCCAGCCTGACAGAAAGAACAGAAAAACCGGTCAACTTGTGAGACTTTTGGACGATCCAAAGTCACCTAGGCCTGACTAAGTCATTAAGCAGGTAATGCTCTGCACGGCATGCAAAAGTCCCCGCCTGCAACGAAGTGTGATCATAGAAAGGCCCCGTGTGGCCGAAAGTCTCCAGTAGACAGTCAGTGAGTGATGGTAATTGCGCTGTGGGGTCAAGTTGGAAACTGGAGCATGTGAGAGAAGCCCGACTCTCCCCCTTTGGAAAGCAACTTCGATGCAGCTTCCAAGCTGCCTGAACACCACACCACCAGGACACTGTTCACTGCACAGATGCCTCTGAGGAGCAGTGAGCTTTTGCCAAAGAAACCAAACGCTTGCGCTTCCTTCCTGGGAGCTCAGCCCAGAGCATACTGTAGCTAAAGTGCCAACTAAATGTGACCTCTAGTCTCGAGGTAAGGTGCACATTTTCCCTTTACCAGAGGCAGGGGTGCACCAGTTTCCAGGAAGGCTTAGTCAATGGACGGCTTTAGCTTTAGTGTGCCTCACAGCGCTCAAGCCTCTCACGGGGGCATTTCTTTCCAGGGAAGGGCACCGTGTACCAGAAGCCTTCTGAGCACAATCAAGGGATACACGGCTCTGGGACCATCCCTCACTATGCAGGTGAAAGGGCCGGCAACTAATCTGTTCTCTATGGCTAGCGTTCCACAGCTTTGAAACAGCCCCAGGAGCACGGTTCTTGGGCCGGCTTTCTTTCCATGCGGGTCTGCCACGTTGAGGACACCTAAGCTGCCCTGAAAGAAACCACCGGGGCTCCAATCCACTTTGGGGTCTCCTGCTCGACGTCTCTCTAAGTGAGGCAGAAAGTAGACTTTAGGTCCAGCCCGAAATAATGTAGAGATTGACCGTGAGCCTTGCTAGGCATTTGGAACATGCAAAGTCACCTAGGCCTCCTGAGGGCATTTAGAGGATTATGCCATTCAGCACATGCAGAACACACTGCATCCCAATGTTTCATCGCAGAAGGGCGAATTGTGTTCCAAGGGCCTCCTTTGGCTCGTCAGAGAAGAGAGGTATATGTGCTGGGTGATCCGGTGTATAATTGAGAAGCCTGGAAAACGGCAGTATTTTCCCCCTTTTGAAAGGTAGATAGTGGCGGCCTCAAGGCTGACTGAAAGACAGTGCTGTTACCCGTCTTCTAGTCACTGCTAGGAATGCCTCAGGGAAGAAAGTGAGTTTTCTCCTATGAATCCAGGTGGTCGCCTGTGCCTTGCTAGGAGTTCACCCCACCGCTTGCCCTAGCTAAAGTGCGAAGTAAACGTGACCCCCAGGCCTCAAGGTAAGCACGAGCGTTTCCTATCAGCAAAGTGTGCTGTGCAGCCATCTCCATGAACCCTGACTCGATAGAGTGCTTTAAATCCTCTACGGCTCTCCAGAGGCCTCAGAGAGACACGTATGAATTCCCTTCTGAGGGAGAGCGTGGGTGCCGTGAGTCCCCTTTTTGTTTTCCGAGCAACACAGCGCAGAACAGGCTGTTGGGGTCAACCCTTTCTATGCAGAGGGAAAGGCAATGAACTGATCCTCGCTTGCATAGCTTGATTTCTACCGCTGTAAAGCAGCCCCAGGACAACGTTTTTGCCAGTATTACATTCAACGTGGCTCTCCCTCTGTGGAGGCCCTCTGAACTGCACTGAAAGAATCCCTGAGCCTACAGAGCCCCCTGGCAACTCTTACCTGTCATCTCTCTATTGTGACGCAAGGTCCACTGTAGGTCCAGCCTGACAGAAAGAACAGAAAAACCGGTCAACTTGTGAGACTTTTGGACGATCCAAAGTCACCTAGGCCTGACTAAGTCATTAAGCAGGTAATGCTCTGCACGGCATGCAAAAGTCCCCGCCTGCAACGAAGTGTGATCATAGAAAGGCCCCGTGTGGCCGAAAGTCTCCAGTAGACAGTCAGTGAGTGATGGTAATTGCGCTGTGGGGTCAAGTTGGAAACTGGAGCATGTGAGAGAAGCCCGACTCTCCCCCTTTGGAAAGCAACTTCGATGCAGCTTCCAAGCTGCCTGAACACCACACCACCAGGACACTGTTCACTGCACAGATGCCTCTGAGGAGCAGTGAGCTTTTGCCAAAGAAACCAAACGCTTGCGCTTCCTTCCTGGGAGCTCAGCCCAGAGCATACTGTAGCTAAAGTGCCAACTAAATGTGACCTCTAGTCTCGAGGTAAGGTGCACATTTTCCCTTTACCAGAGGCAGGGGTGCACCAGTTTCCAGGAAGGCTTAGTCAATGGACAGCTTTAGCTTTAGTGTGCCTCACAGCGCTCAAGCCTCTCACGGGGCCATTTCTTTCCAGGGAAGTGCACCGTGTACCAGAAGCCTTCTGAGCACAATCAAGGGATACACGGCTCTGGGACCATCCCTCACTATGCAGGTGAAAGGGCCAGCAACTAATCTGTTCTCTATGGCTAGCGTTCCACAGCTTTGAAACAGCCCCAGGAGCACGGTTCTTGGGCCGGCTTTCTTTCCATGCGGGTCTGCCACGTTGAGGACACCTAAGCTGCCCTGAAAGAAACCACCGGGGCTCCAATCCACTTTGGGGTCTCCTGCTCGACGTCTCTCTAAGTGAGGCAGAAAGTAGACTTTAGGTCCAGCCCGAAATAATGTAGAGATTGACCGTGAGCCTTGCTAGGCATTTGGAACATGCAAAGTCACCTAGGCCTCCTGAGGGCATTTAGAGGATTATGCCATTCAGCACATGCAGAACACACTGCATCCCAATGTTTCATCGCAGAAGGGCGAATTGTGTTCCAAGGGCCTCCTTTGGCTTGTCAGAGAAGAGAGGTATATGTGCTGGGTGATCTGGTGTATAATTGAGAATCCTGGAAAACGGCAGTATTTTCCCCCTTTTGAAAGGTGGATAGTGGCGGCCTCAAGGCTGATTGAAAGACAGTGCTGTTACCCGTCTTCTAGTCACTGCTAGGAATGCCTCAGGGAAGAAAGTGAGTTTTCTCCTATGAATCCAGGTGGTCGCCTGTGCCTTGCTAGGAGTTCACCCCACCGCTTGCCCTAGCTAAAGTGCGAAGTAAACGTGACCCCCAGGCCTCAAGGTAAGCACGAGCGTTTCCTATCAGCAAAGTGTGCTGTGCAGCCATCTCCATGAACCCTGACTCGATAGAGTGCTTTAAATCCTCTACGGCTCTCCAGAGGCCTCAGAGAGACACGTATGAATTCCCTTCTGAGGGAGAGCGTGGGTGCCGTGAGTCCCCTTTTTGTTTTCCGAGCAACACAGCGCAGAACAGGCTGTTGGGGTCAACCCTTTCTATGCAGAGGGAAAGGTAATGAACTGATCCTCGCTTGCATAGCTTGATTTCTACCGCTGTAAAGCAGCCCCAGGACAACGTTTTTGCCAGTATTACATTCAACGTGGCTCTCCCTCTGTGGAGGCCCTCTGAACTGCACTGAAAGAATCCCTGAGCCTACAGAGCCCCCTGGCAACTCTTACCTGTCATCTCTCTATTGTGACGCAAGGTCCACTGTAGGTCCAGCCTGACAGAAAGAACAGAAAAACCGGTCAACTTGTGAGACTTTTGGACGATCCAAAGTCACCTAGGCCTGACTAAGTCATTAAGCAGGTAATGCTCTGCACGGCATGCAAAAGTCCCCGCCTGCAACGAAGTGTGATCATAGAAAGGCCCCGTGTGGCCGAAAGTCTCCAGTAGACAGTCAGTGAGTGATGGTAATTGCGCTGTGGGGTCAAGTTGGAAACTGGAGCATGTGAGAGAAGCCCGACTCTCCCCCTTTGGAAAGCAACTTCGATGCAGCTTCCAAGCTGCCTGAACACCACACCACCAGGACACTGTTCACTGCACAGATGCCTCTGAGGAGCAGTGAGCTTTTGCCAAAGAAACCAAACGCTTGCGCTTCCTTCCTGGGAGCTCAGCCCAGAGCATACTGTAGCTAAAGTGCCAACTAAATGTGACCTCTAGTCTCGAGGTAAGGTGCACATTTTCCCTTTACCAGAGGCAGGGGTGCACCAGTTTCCAGGAAGGCTTAGTCAATGGACAGCTTTAGCTTTAGTGTGCCTCACAGCGCTCAAGCCTCTCACGGGGGCATTTCTTTCCAGGGAAGTGCACCGTGTACCAGAAGCCTTCTGAGCACAATCAAGGGATACACGGCTCTGGGACCATCCCTCACTATGCAGGTGAAAGGGCCAGCAACTCATCTGTTCTCTATGGCTAGCGTTCCACAGCTTTGAAACAGCCCCAGGAGCACGGTTCTTGGGCCGGCTTTCTTTCCATGCGGGTCTGCCACGTTGAGGACACCTAAGCTGCCCTGAAAGAAACCACCGGGGCTCCAATCCACTTTGGGGTCTCCTGCTCGACGTCTCTCTAAGTGAGGCAGAAAGTAGACTTTAGGTCCAGCCCGAAATAATGTAGAGATTGACCGTGAGCCTTGCTAGGCATTTGGAACATGCAAAGTCACCTAGGCCTCCTGAGGGCATTTAGAGGATTATGCCATTCAGCACATGCAGAACACACTGCATCCCAATGTTTCATCGCAGAAGGGCGAATTGTGTTCCAAGGGCCTCCTTTGGCTCGTCAGAGAAGAGAGGTATATGTGCTGGGTGATCCGGTGTATAATTGAGAAGCCTGGAAAACGGCAGTATTTTCCCCCTTTTGAAAGGTGGATAGTGGCGGCCTCAAGGCTGACTGAAAGACAGTGCTGTTACCCGTCTTCTAGTCACTGCTAGGAATGCCTCAGGGAAGAAAGTGAGTTTTCTCCTATGAATCCAGGTGGTCGCCTGTGCCTTGCTAGGAGTTCACCCCACCGCTTGCCCTAGCTAAAGTGCGAAGTAAACGTGACCCCCAGGCCTCAAGGTAAGCACGAGCGTTTCCTATCAGCAAAGTGTGCTGTGCAGCCATCTCCATGAACCCTGACTCGATAGAGTGCTTTAAATCCTCTACGGCTCTCCAGAGGCCTCAGAGAGACACGTATGAATTCCCTTCTGAGGGAGAGCGTGGGTGCCGTGAGTCCCCTTTTTGTTTTCCGAGCAACACAGCGCAGAACAGGCTGTTGGGGTCAACCCTTTCTATGCAGAGGGAAAGGCAATGAACTGATCCTCGCTTGCATAGCTTGATTTCTACCGCTGTAAAGCAGCCCCAGGACAACGTTTTTGCCAGTATTACATTCAACGTGGCTCTCCCTCTGTGGAGGCCCTCTGAACTGCACTGAAAGAATCCCTGAGCCTACAGAGCCCCCTGGCAACTCTTACCTGTCATCTCTCTATTGTGACGCAAGGTCCACTGTAGGTCCAGCCTGACAGAAAGAACAGAAAAACCGGTCAACTTGTGAGACTTTTGGACGATCCAAAGTCACCTAGGCCTGACTAAGTCATTAAGCAGGTAATGCTCTGCACGGCATGCAAAAGTCCCCGCCTGCAACGAAGTGTGATCATAGAAAGGCCCCGTGTGGCCGAAAGTCTCCAGTAGACAGTCAGTGAGTGATGGTAATTGCGCTGTGGGGTCAAGTTGGAAACTGGAGCATGTGAGAGAAGCCCGACTCTCCCCCTTTGGAAAGCAACTTCGATGCAGCTTCCAAGCTGCCTGAACACCACACCACCAGGACACTGTTCACTGCACAGATGCCTCTGAGGAGCAGTGAGCTTTTGCCAAAGAAACCAAACGCTTGCGCTTCCTTCCTGGGAGCTCAGCCCAGAGCATACTGTAGCTAAAGTGCCAACTAAATGTGACCTCTAGTCTCGAGGTAAGGTGCACATTTTCCCTTTACCAGAGGCAGGGGTGCACCAGTTTCCAGGAAGGCTTAGTCAATGGACAGCTTTAGCTTTAGTTTGCCTCACAGCGCTCAAGCCTCTCACGGGGCCATTTCTTTCCAGGGAAGTGCACCGTGTACCAGAAGCCTTCTGAGCACAATCAAGGGATACACGGCTCTGGGACCATCCCTCACTATGCAGGTGAAAGGGCCAGCAACTAATCTGTTCTCTATGGCTAGCGTTCCACAGCTTTGAAACAGCCCCAGGAGCACGGTTCTTGGGCCGGCTTTCTTTCCATGCGGGTCTGCCACGTTGAGGACACCTAAGCTGCCCTGAAAGAAACCACCGGGGCTCCAATCCACTTTGGGGTCTCCTGCTCGACGTCTCTCTAAGTGAGGCAGAAAGTAGACTTTAGGTCCAGCCCGAAATAATGTAGAGATTGACCGTGAGCCTTGCTAGGCATTTGGAACATGCAAAGTCACCTAGGCCTCCTGAGGGCATTTAGAGGATTATGCCATTCAGCACATGCAGAACACACTGCATCCCAATGTTTCATCGCAGAAGGGCGAATTGTGTTCCAAGGGCCTCCTTTGGCTCGTCAGAGAAGAGAGGTATATGTGCTGGGTGATCCGGTGTATAATTGAGAAGCCTGGAAAACGGCAGTATTTTCCCCCTTTTGAAAGGTGGATAGTGGCGGCCTCAAGGCTGACTGAAAGACAGTGCTGTTACCCGTCTTCTAGTCACTGCTAGGAATGCCTCAGGGAAGAAAGTGAGTTTTCTCCTATGAATCCAGGTGGTCGCCTGTGCCTTGCTAGGAGTTCACCCCACCGCTTGCCCTAGCTAAAGTGCGAAGTAAACGTGACCCCCAGGCCTCAAGGTAAGCACGAGCGTTTCCTATCAGCAAAGTGTGCTGTGCAGCCATCTCCATGAACCCTGACTCGATAGAGTGCTTTAAATCCTCTACGGCTCTCCAGAGGCCTCAGAGAGACACGTATGAATTCCCTTCTGAGGGAGAGCGTGGGTGCCGTGAGTCCCCTTTTTGTTTTCCGAGCAACACAGCGCAGAACAGGCTGTTGGGGTTAACCCTTTCTATGCAGAGGGAAAGGCAATGAACTGATCCTCGCTTGCATAGCTTGATTTCTACCGCTGTAAAGCAGCCCCAGGACAACGTTTTTGCCAGTATTACATTCAACGTGGCTCTCCCTCTGTGGAGGCCCTCTGAACTGCACTGAAAGAATCCCTGAGCCTACAGAGCCCCCTGGCAACTCTTACCTGTCATCTCTCTATTGTGACGCAAGGTCCACTGTAGGTCCAGCCTGACAGAAAGAACAGAAAAACCGGTCAACTTGTGAGACTTTTGGACGATCCAAAGTCACCTAGGCCTGACTAAGTCATTAAGCAGGTAATGCTCTGCACGGCATGCAAAAGTCCCCGCCTGCAACGAAGTGTGATCATAGAAAGGCCCCGTGTGGCCGAAAGTCTCCAGTAGACAGTCAGTGAGTGATGGTAATTGCGCTGTGGGGTCAAGTTGGAAACTGGAGCATGTGAGAGAAGCCCGACTCTCCCCCTTTGGAAAGCAACTTCGATGCAGCTTCCAAGCTGCCTGAACACCACACCACCAGGACACTGTTCACTGCACAGATGCCTCTGAGGAGCAGTGAGCTTTTGCCAAAGAAACCAAACGCTTGCGCTTCCTTCCTGGGAGCTCAGCCCAGAGCATACTGTAGCTAAAGTGCCAACTAAATGTGACCTCTAGTCTCGAGGTAAGGTGCACATTTTCCCTTTACCAGAGGCAGGGGTGCACCAGTTTCCAGGAAGGCTTAGTCAATGGACAGCTTTAGCTTTAGTTTGCCTCACAGCGCTCAAGCCTCTCACGGGGCCATTTCTTTCCAGGGAAGTGCACCGTGTACCAGAAGCCTTCTGAGCACAATCAAGGGATACACGGCTCTGGGACCATCCCTCACTATGCAGGTGAAAGGGCCAGCAACTAATCTGTTCTCTATGGCTAGCGTTCCACAGCTTTGAAACAGCCCCAGGAGCACGGTTCTTGGGCCGGCTTTCTTTCCATGCGGGTCTGCCACGTTGAGGACACCTAAGCTGCCCTGAAAGAAACCACCGGGGCTCCAATCCACTTTGGGGTCTCCTGCTCGACGTCTCTCTAAGTGAGGCAGAAAGTAGACTTTAGGTCCAGCCCGAAATAATGTAGAGATTGACCGTGAGCCTTGCTAGGCATTTGGAACATGCAAAGTCACCTAGGCCTCCTGAGGGCATTTAGAGGATTATGCCATTCAGCACATGCAGAACACACTGCATCCCAATGTTTCATCGCAGAAGGGCGAATTGTGTTCCAAGGGCCTCCTTTGGCTCGTCAGAGAAGAGAGGTATATGTGCTGGGTGATCCGGTGTATAATTGAGAAGCCTGGAAAACGGCAGTATTTTCCCCCTTTTGAAAGGTGGATAGTGGCGGCCTCAAGGCTGACTGAAAGACAGTGCTGTTACCCGTCTTCTAGTCACTGCTAGGAATGCCTCAGGGAAGAAAGTGAGTTTTCTCCTATGAATCCAGGTGGTCGCCTGTGCCTTGCTAGGAGTTCACCCCACCGCTTGCCCTAGCTAAAGTGCGAAGTAAACGTGACCCCCAGGCCTCAAGGTAAGCACGAGCGTTTCCTATCAGCAAAGTGTGCTGTGCAGCCATCTCCATGAACCCTGACTCGATAGAGTGCTTTAAATCCTCTACGGCTCTCCAGAGGCCTCAGAGAGACACGTATGAATTCCCTTCTGAGGGAGAGCGTGGGTGCCGTGAGTCCCCTTTTTGTTTTCCGAGCAACACAGCGCAGAACAGGCTGTTGGGGTCAACCCTTTCTATGCAGAGGGAAAGGCAATGAACTGATCCTCGCTTGCATAGCTTGATTTCTACCGCTGTAAAGCAGCCCCAGGACAACGTTTTTGCCAGTATTACATTCAACGTGGCTCTCCCTCTGTGGAGGCCCTCTGAACTGCACTGAAAGAATCCCTGAGCCTACAGAGCCCCCTGGCAACTCTTACCTGTCATCTCTCTATTGTGACGCAAGGTCCACTGTAGGTCCAGCCTGACAGAAAGAACAGAAAAACCGGTCAACTTGTGAGACTTTTGGACGATCCAAAGTCACCTAGGCCTGACTAAGTCATTAAGCAGGTAATGCTCTGCACGGCATGCAAAAGTCCCCGCCTGCAACGAAGTGTGATCATAGAAAGGCCCCGTGTGGCCGAAAGTCTCCAGTAGACAGTCAGTGAGTGATGGTAATTGCGCTGTGGGGTCAAGTTGGAAACTGGAGCATGTGAGAGAAGCCCGACTCTCCCCCTTTGGAAAGCAACTTCGATGCAGCTTCCAAGCTGCCTGAACACCACACCACCAGGACACTGTTCACTGCACAGATGCCTCTGAGGAGCAGTGAGCTTTTGCCAAAGAAACCAAACGCTTGCGCTTCCTTCCTGGGAGCTCAGCCCAGAGCATACTGTAGCTAAAGTGCCAACTAAATGTGACCTCTAGTCTCGAGGTAAGGTGCACATTTTCCCTTTACCAGAGGCAGGGGTGCACCAGTTTCCAGGAAGGCTTAGTCAATGGACAGCTTTAGCTTTAGTGTGCCTCACAGCGCTCAAGCCTCTCACGGGGGCATTTCTTTCCAGGGAAGTGCACCGTGTACCAGAAGCCTTCTGAGCACAATCAAGGGATACACGGCTCTGGGACCATCCCTCACTATGCAGGTGAAAGGGCCAGCAACTCATCTGTTCTCTATGGCTAGCGTTCCACAGCTTTGAAACAGCCCCAGGAGCACGGTTCTTGGGCCGGCTTTCTTTCCATGCGGGTCTGCCACGTTGAGGACACCTAAGCTGCCCTGAAAGAAACCACCGGGGCTCCAATCCACTTTGGGGTCTCCTGCTCGACGTCTCTCTAAGTGAGGCAGAAAGTAGACTTTAGGTCCAGCCCGAAATAATGTAGAGATTGACCGTGAGCCTTGCTAGGCATTTGGAACATGCAAAGTCACCTAGGCCTCCTGAGGGCATTTAGAGGATTATGCCATTCAGCACATGCAGAACACACTGCATCCCAATGTTTCATCGCAGAAGGGCGAATTGTGTTCCAAGGGCCTCCTTTGGCTCATCAGAGAAGAGAGGTATATGTGCTGGGTGATCCGGTGTATAATTGAGAAGCCTGGAAAACGGCAGTATTTTCCCCCTTTTGAAAGGTAGATAGTGGCGGCCTCAAGGCTGACTGAAAGACAGTGCTGTTACCCGTCTTCTAGTCACTGCTAGGAATGCCTCAGGGAAGAAAGTGAGTTTTCTCCTATGAATCCAGGTGGTCGCCTGTGCCTTGCTAGGAGTTCACCCCACCGCTTGCCCTAGCTAAAGTGCGAAGTAAACGTGACCCCCAGGCCTCAAGGTAAGCACGAGCGTTTCCTATCAGCAAAGTGTGCTGTGCAGCCATCTCCATGAACCCTGACTCGATAGAGTGCTTTAAATCCTCTACGGCTCTCCAGAGGCCTCAGAGAGACACGTATGAATTCCCTTCTGAGGGAGAGCGTGGGTGCCGTGAGTCCCCTTTTTGTTTTCCGAGCAACACAGCGCAGAACAGGCTGTTGGGGTCGACCCTTTCTATGCAGAGGGAAAGGCAATGAACTGATCCTCGCTTGCATAGCTTGATTTCTACCGCTGTAAAGCAGCCCCAGGACAACGTTTTTGCCCGTATTACATTCAACGTGGCTCTCCCTCTGTGGAGGCCCTCTGAACTGCACTGAAAGAATCCCTGAGCCTACAGAGCCCCCTGGCAACTCTTACCTGTCATCTCTCTATTGTGACGCAAGGTCCACTGTAGGTCCAGCCTGACAGAAAGAACAGAAAAACCGGTCAACTTGTGAGACTTTTGGACGATCCAAAGTCACCTAGGCCTGACTAAGTCATTAAGCAGGTAATGCTCTGCACGGCATGCAAAAGTCCCCGCCTGCAACGAAGTGTGATCATAGAAAGGCCCCGTGTGGCCGAAAGTCTCCAGTAGACAGTCAGTGAGTGATGGTAATTGCGCTGTGGGGTCAAGTTGGAAACTGGAGCATGTGAGAGAAGCCCGACTCTCCCCCTTTGGAAAGCAACTTCGATGCAGCTTCCAAGCTGCCTGAACACCACACCACCAGGACACTGTTCACTGCACAGATGCCTCTGAGGAGCAGTGAGCTTTTGCCAAAGAAACCAAACGCTTGCGCTTCCTTCCTGGGAGCTCAGCCCAGAGCATACTGTAGCTAAAGTGCCAACTAAATGTGACCTCTAGTCTCGAGGTAAGGTGCACATTTTCCCTTTACCAGAGGCAGGGGTGCACCAGTTTCCAGGAAGGCTTAGTCAATGGACGGCTTTAGCTTTAGTGTGCCTCACAGCGCTCAAGCCTCTCACGGGGGCATTTCTTTCCAGGGAAGTGCACCGTGTACCAGAAGCCTTCTGAGCACAATCAAGGGATACACGGCTCTGGGACCATCCCTCACTATGCAGGTGAAAGGGCCAGCAACTAATCTGTTCTCTATGGCTAGCGTTCCACAGCTTTGAAACAGCCCCAGGAGCACGGTTCTTGGGCCGGCTTTCTTTCCATGCGGGTCTGCCACGTTGAGGACACCTAAGCTGCCCTGAAAGAAACCACCGGGGCTCCAATCCACTTTGGGGTCTCCTGCTCGACGTCTCTCTAAGTGAGGCAGAAAGTAGACTTTAGGTCCAGCCCGAAATAATGTAGAGATTGACCGTGAGCCTTGCTAGGCATTTGGAACATGCAAAGTCACCTAGGCCTCCTGAGGGCATTTAGAGGATTATGCCATTCAGCACATGCAGAACACACTGCATCCCAATGTTTCATCGCAGAAGGGCGAATTGTGTTCCAAGGGCCTCCTTTGGCTCGTCAGAGAAGAGAGGTATATGTGCTGGGTGATCCGGTGTATAATTGAGAAGCCTGGAAAACGGCAGTATTTTCCCCCTTTTGAAAGGTGGATAGTGGCGGCCTCAAGGCTGACTGAAAGACAGTGCTGTTACCCGTCTTCTAGTCACTGCTAGGAATGCCTCAGGGAAGAAAGTGAGTTTTCTCCTATGAATCCAGGTGGTCGCCTGTGCCTTGCTAGGAGTTCACCCCACCGCTTGCCCTAGCTAAAGTGCGAAGTAAACGTGACCCCCAGGCCTCAAGGTAAGCACGAGCGTTTCCTATCAGCAAAGTGTGCTGTGCAGCCATCTCCATGAACCCTGACTCGATAGAGTGCTTTAAATCCTCTACGGCTCTCCAGAGGCCTCAGAGAGACACGTATGAATTCCCTTCTGAGGGAGAGCGTGGGTGCCGTGAGTCCCCTTTTTGTTTTCCGAGCAACACAGCGCAGAACAGGCTGTTGGGGTCAACCCTTTCTATGCAGAGGGAAAGGCAATGAACTGATCCTCGCTTGCATAGCTTGATTTCTACCGCTGTAAAGCAGCCCCAGGACAACGTTTTTGCCAGTATTACATTCAACGTGGCTCTCCCTCTGTGGAGGCCCTCTGAACTGCACTGAAAGAATCCCTGAGCCTACAGAGCCCCCTGGCAACTCTTACCTGTCATCTCTCTATTGTGACGCAAGGTCCACTGTAGGTCCAGCCTGACAGAAAGAACAGAAAAACCGGTCAACTTGTGAGACTTTTGGACGATCCAAAGTCACCTAGGCCTGACTAAGTCATTAAGCAGGTAATGCTCTGCACGGCATGCAAAAGTCCCCGCCTGCAACGAAGTGTGATCATAGAAAGGCCCCGTGTGGCCGAAAGTCTCCAGTAGACAGTCAGTGAGTGATGGTAATTGCGCTGTGGGGTCAAGTTGGAAACTGGAGCATGTGAGAGAAGCCCGACTCTCCCCCTTTGGAAAGCAACTTCGATGCAGCTTCCAAGCTGCCTGAACACCACACCACCAGGACACTGTTCACTGCACAGATGCCTCTGAGGAGCAGTGAGCTTTTGCCAAAGAAACCAAACGCTTGCGCTTCCTTCCTGGGAGCTCAGCCCAGAGCATACTGTAGCTAAAGTGCCAACTAAATGTGACCTCTAGTCTCGAGGTAAGGTGCACATTTTCCCTTTACCAGAGGCAGGGGTGCACCAGTTTCCAGGAAGGCTTAGTCAATGGACGGCTTTAGCTTTAGTGTGCCTCACAGCGCTCAAGCCTCTCACGGGGGCATTTCTTTCCAGGGAAGTGCACCGTGTACCAGAAGCCTTCTGAGCACAATCAAGGGATACACGGCTCTGGGACCATCCCTCACTATGCAGGTGAAAGGGCCGGCAACTAATCTGTTCTCTATGGCTAGCGTTCCACAGCTTTGAAACAGCCCCAGGAGCACGGTTCTTGGGCCGGCTTTCTTTCCATGCGGGTCTGCCACGTTGAGGACACCTAAGCTGCCCTGAAAGAAACCACCGGGGCTCCAATCCACTTTGGGGTCTCCTGCTCGACGTCTCTCTAAGTGAGGCAGAAAGTAGACTTTAGGTCCAGCCCGAAATAATGTAGAGATTGACCGTGAGCCTTGCTAGGCATTTGGAACATGCAAAGTCACCTAGGCCTCCTGAGGGCATTTAGAGGATTATGCCATTCAGCACATGCAGAACACACTGCATCCCAATGTTTCATCGCAGAAGGGCGAATTGTGTTCCAAGGGCCTCCTTTGGCTCGTCAGAGAAGAGAGGTATATGTGCTGGGTGATCCGGTGTATAATTGAGAAGCCTGGAAAACGGCAGTATTTTCCCCCTTTTGAAAGGTGGATAGTGGCGGCCTCAAGGCTGACTGAAAGACAGTGCTGTTACCCGTCTTCTAGTCACTGCTAGGAATGCCTCAGGGAAGAAAGTGAGTTTTCTCCTATGAATCCAGGTGGTCGCCTGTGCCTTGCTAGGAGTTCACCCCACCGCTTGCCCTAGCTAAAGTGCGAAGTAAACGTGACCCCCAGGCCTCAAGGTAAGCACGAGCGTTTCCTATCAGCAAAGTGTGCTGTGCAGCCATCTCCATGAACCCTGACTCGATAGAGTGCTTTAAATCCTCTACGGCTCTCCAGAGGCCTCAGAGAGACACGTATGAATTCCCTTCTGAGGGAGAGCGTGGGTGCCGTGAGTCCCCTTTTTGTTTTCCGAGCAACACAGCGCAGAACAGGCTGTTGGGGTCAACCCTTTCTATGCAGAGGGAAAGGCAATGAACTGATCCTCGCTTGCATAGCTTGATTTCTACCGCTGTAAAGCAGCCCCAGGACAACGTTTTTGCCAGTATTACATTCAACGTGGCTCTCCCTCTGTGGAGGCCCTCTGAACTGCACTGAAAGAATCCCTGAGCCTACAGAGCCCCCTGGCAACTCTTACCTGTCATCTCTCTATTGTGACGCAAGGTCCACTGTAGGTCCAGCCTGACAGAAAGAACAGAAAAACCGGTCAACTTGTGAGACTTTTGGACGATCCAAAGTCACCTAGGCCTGACTAAGTCATTAAGCAGGTAATGCTCTGCACGGCATGCAAAAGTCCCCGCCTGCAACGAAGTGTGATCATAGAAAGGCCCCGTGTGGCCGAAAGTCTCCAGTAGACAGTCAGTGAGTGATGGTAATTGCGCTGTGGGGTCAAGTTGGAAACTGGAGCATGTGAGAGAAGCCCGACTCTCCCCCTTTGGAAAGCAACTTCGATGCAGCTTCCAAGCTGCCTGAACACCACACCACCAGGACACTGTTCACTGCACAGATGCCTCTGAGGAGCAGTGAGCTTTTGCCAAAGAAACCAAACGCTTGCGCTTCCTTCCTGGGAGCTCAGCCCAGAGCATACTGTAGCTAAAGTGCCAACTAAATGTGACCTCTAGTCTCGAGGTAAGGTGCACATTTTCCCTTTACCAGAGGCAGGGGTGCACCAGTTTCCAGGAAGGCTTAGTCAATGGACAGCTTTAGCTTTAGTGTGCCTCACAGCGCTCAAGCCTCTCACGGGGGCATTTCTTTCCAGGGAAGTGCACCGTGTACCAGAAGCCTTCTGAGCACAATCAAGGGATACACGGCTCTGGGACCATCCCTCACTATGCAGGTGAAAGGGCCAGCAACTAATCTGTTCTCTATGGCTAGCGTTCCACAGCTTTGAAACAGCCCCAGGAGCACGGTTCTTGGGCCGGCTTTCTTTCCATGCGGGTCTGCCACGTTGAGGACACCTAAGCTGCCCTGAAAGAAACCACCGGGGCTCCAATCCACTTTGGGGTCTCCTGCTCGACGTCTCTCTAAGTGAGGCAGAAAGTAGACTTTAGGTCCAGCCCGAAATAATGTAGAGATTGACCGTGAGCCTTGCTAGGCATTTGGAACATGCAAAGTCACCTAGGCCTCCTGAGGGCATTTAGAGGATTATGCCATTCAGCACATGCAGAACACACTGCATCCCAATGTTTCATCGCAGAAGGGCGAATTGTGTTCCAAGGGCCTCCTTTGGCTCGTCAGAGAAGAGAGGTATATGTGCTGGGTGATCCGGTGTATAATTGAGAAGCCTGGAAAACGGCAGTATTTTCCCCCTTTTGAAAGGTAGATAGTGGCGGCCTCAAGGCTGACTGAAAGACAGTGCTGTTACCCGTCTTCTAGTCACTGCTAGGAATGCCTCAGGGAAGAAAGTGAGTTTTCTCCTATGAATCCAGGTGGTCGCCTGTGCCTTGCTAGGAGTTCACCCCACCGCTTGCCCTAGCTAAAGTGCGAAGTAAACGTGACCCCCAGGCCTCAAGGTAAGCACGAGCGTTTCCTATCAGCAAAGTGTGCTGTGCAGCCATCTCCATGAACCCTGACTCGATAGAGTGCTTTAAATCCTCTACGGCTCTCCAGAGGCCTCAGAGAGACACGTATGAATTCCCTTCTGAGGGAGAGCGTGGGTGCCGTGAGTCCCCTTTTTGTTTTCCGAGCAACACAGCGCAGAACAGGCTGTTGGGGTCAACCCTTTCTATGCAGAGGGAAAGGCAATGAACTGATCCTCGCTTGCATAGCTTGATTTCTACCGCTGTAAAGCAGCCCCAGGACAACGTTTTTGCCAGTATTACATTCAACGTGGCTCTCCCTCTGTGGAGGCCCTCTGAACTGCACTGAAAGAATCCCTGAGCCTACAGAGCCCCCTGGCAACTCTTACCTGTCATCTCTCTATTGTGACGCAAGGTCCACTGTAGGTCCAGCCTGACAGAAAGAACAGAAAAACCGGTCAACTTGTGAGACTTTTGGACGATCCAAAGTCACCTAGGCCTGACTAAGTCATTAAGCAGGTAATGCTCTGCACGGCATGCAAAAGTCCCCGCCTGCAACGAAGTGTGATCATAGAAAGGCCCCGTGTGGCCGAAAGTCTCCAGTAGACAGTCAGTGAGTGATGGTAATTGCGCTGTGGGGTCAAGTTGGAAACTGGAGCATGTGAGAGAAGCCCGACTCTCCCCCTTTGGAAAGCAACTTCGATGCAGCTTCCAAGCTGCCTGAACACCACACCACCAGGACACTGTTCACTGCACAGATGCCTCTGAGGAGCAGTGAGCTTTTGCCAAAGAAACCAAACGCTTGCGCTTCCTTCCTGGGAGCTCAGCCCAGAGCATACTGTAGCTAAAGTGCCAACTAAATGTGACCTCTAGTCTCGAGGTAAGGTGCACATTTTCCCTTTACCAGAGGCAGGGGTGCACCAGTTTCCAGGAAGGCTTAGTCAATGGACAGCTTTAGCTTTAGTGTGCCTCACAGCGCTCAAGCCTCTCACGGGGGCATTTCTTTCCAGGGAAGTGCACCGTGTACCAGAAGCCTTCTGAGCACAATCAAGGGATACACGGCTCTGGGACCATCCCTCACTATGCAGGTGAAAGGGCCAGCAACTAATCTGTTCTCTATGGCTAGCGTTCCACAGCTTTGAAACAGCCCCAGGAGCACGGTTCTTGGGCCGGCTTTCTTTCCATGCGGGTCTGCCACGTTGAGGACACCTAAGCTGCCCTGAAAGAAACCACCGGGGCTCCAATCCACTTTGGGGTCTCCTGCTCGACGTCTCTCTAAGTGAGGCAGAAAGTAGACTTTAGGTCCAGCCCGAAATAATGTAGAGATTGACCGTGAGCCTTGCTAGGCATTTGGAACATGCAAAGTCACCTAGGCCTCCTGAGGGCATTTAGAGGATTATGCCATTCAGCACATGCAGAACACACTGCATCCCAATGTTTCATCGCAGAAGGGCGAATTGTGTTCCAAGGGCCTCCTTTGGCTCGTCAGAGAAGAGAGGTATATGTGCTGGGTGATCCGGTGTATAATTGAGAAGCCTGGAAAACGGCAGTATTTTCCCCCTTTTGAAAGGTGGATAGTGGCGGCCTCAAGGCTGACTGAAAGACAGTGCTGTTACCCGTCTTCTAGTCACTGCTAGGAATGCCTCAGGGAAGAAAGTGAGTTTTCTCCTATGAATCCAGGTGGTCGCCTGTGCCTTGCTAGGAGTTCACCCCACCGCTTGCCCTAGCTAAAGTGCGAAGTAAACGTGACCCCCAGGCCTCAAGGTAAGCACGAGCGTTTCCTATCAGCAAAGTGTGCTGTGCAGCCATCTCCATGAACCCTGACTCGATAGAGTGCTTTAAATCCTCTACGGCTCTCCAGAGGCCTCAGAGAGACACGTATGAATTCCCTTCTGAGGGAGAGCGTGGGTGCCGTGAGTCCCCTTTTTGTTTTCCGAGCAACACAGCGCAGAACAGGCTGTTGGGGTCAACCCTTTCTATGCAGAGGGAAAGGCAATGAACTGATCCTCGCTTGCATAGCTTGATTTCTACCGCTGTAAAGCAGCCCCAGGACAACGTTTTTGCCAGTATTACATTCAACGTGGCTCTCCCTCTGTGGAGGCCCTCTGAACTGCACTGAAAGAATCCCTGAGCCTACAGAGCCCCCTGGCAACTCTTACCTGTCATCTCTCTATTGTGACGCAAGGTCCACTGTAGGTCCAGCCTGACAGAAAGAACAGAAAAACCGGTCAACTTGTGAGACTTTTGGACGATCCAAAGTCACCTAGGCCTGACTAAGTCATTAAGCAGGTAATGCTCTGCACGGCATGCAAAAGTCCCCGCCTGCAACGAAGTGTGATCATAGAAAGGCCCCGTGTGGCCGAAAGTCTCCAGTAGACAGTCAGTGAGTGATGGTAATTGCGCTGTGGGGTCAAGTTGGAAACTGGAGCATGTGAGAGAAGCCCGACTCTCCCCCTTTGGAAAGCAACTTCGATGCAGCTTCCAAGCTGCCTGAACACCACACCACCAGGACACTGTTCACTGCACAGATGCCTCTGAGGAGCAGTGAGCTTTTGCCAAAGAAACCAAACGCTTGCGCTTCCTTCCTGGGAGCTCAGCCCAGAGCATACTGTAGCTAAAGTGCCAACTAAATGTGACCTCTAGTCTCGAGGTAAGGTGCACATTTTCCCTTTACCAGAGGCAGGGGTGCACCAGTTTCCAGGAAGGCTTAGTCAATGGACGGCTTTAGCTTTAGTGTGCCTCACAGCGCTCAAGCCTCTCACGGGGCCATTTCTTTCCAGGGAAGTGCACCGTGTACCAGAAGCCTTCTGAGCACAATCAAGGGATACACGGCTCTGGGACCATCCCTCACTATGCAGGTGAAAGGGCCGGCAACTAATCTGTTCTCTATGGCTAGCGTTCCACAGCTTTGAAACAGCCCCAGGAGCACGGTTCTTGGGCCGGCTTTCTTTCCATGCGGGTCTGCCACGTTGAGGACACCTAAGCTGCCCTGAAAGAAACCACCGGGGCTCCAATCCACTTTGGGGTCTCCTGCTCGACGTCTCTCTAAGTGAGGCAGAAAGTAGACTTTAGGTCCAGCCCGAAATAATGTAGAGATTGACCGTGAGCCTTGCTAGGCATTTGGAACATGCAAAGTCACCTAGGCCTCCTGAGGGCATTTAGAGGATTATGCCATTCAGCACATGCAGAACACACTGCATCCCAATGTTTCATCGCAGAAGGGCGAATTGTGTTCCAAGGGCCTCCTTTGGCTCGTCAGAGAAGAGAGGTATATGTGCTGGGTGATCCGGTGTATAATTGAGAAGCCTGGAAAACGGCAGTATTTTCCCCCTTTTGAAAGGTGGATAGTGGCGGCCTCAAGGCTGACTGAAAGACAGTGCTGTTACCCGTCTTCTAGTCACTGCTAGGAATGCCTCAGGGAAGAAAGTGAGTTTTCTCCTATGAATCCAGGTGGTCGCCTGTGCCTTGCTAGGAGTTCACCCCACCGCTTGCCCTAGCTAAAGTGCGAAGTAAACGTGACCCCCAGGCCTCAAGGTAAGCACGAGCGTTTCCTATCAGCAAAGTGTGCTGTGCAGCCATCTCCATGAACCCTGACTCGATAGAGTGCTTTAAATCCTCTACGGCTCTCCAGAGGCCTCAGAGAGACACGTATGAATTCCCTTCTGAGGGAGAGCGTGGGTGCCGTGAGTCCCCTTTTTGTTTTCCGAGCAACACAGCGCAGAACAGGCTGTTGGGGTCAACCCTTTCTATGCAGAGGGAAAGGCAATGAACTGATCCTCGCTTGCATAGCTTGATTTCTACCGCTGTAAAGCAGCCCCAGGACAACGTTTTTGCCAGTATTACATTCAACGTGGCTCTCCCTCTGTGGAGGCCCTCTGAACTGCACTGAAAGAATCCCTGAGCCTACAGAGCCCCCTGGCAACTCTTACCTGTCATCTCTCTATTGTGACGCAAGGTCCACTGTAGGTCCAGCCTGACAGAAAGAACAGAAAAACCGGTCAACTTGTGAGACTTTTGGACGATCCAAAGTCACCTAGGCCTGACTAAGTCATTAAGCAGGTAATGCTCTGCACGGCATGCAAAAGTCCCCGCCTGCAACGAAGTGTGATCATAGAAAGGCCCCGTGTGGCCGAAAGTCTCCAGTAGACAGTCAGTGAGTGATGGTAATTGCGCTGTGGGGTCAAGTTGGAAACTGGAGCATGTGAGAGAAGCCCGACTCTCCCCCTTTGGAAAGCAACTTCGATGCAGCTTCCAAGCTGCCTGAACACCACACCACCAGGACACTGTTCACTGCACAGATGCCTCTGAGGAGCAGTGAGCTTTTGCCAAAGAAACCAAACGCTTGCGCTTCCTTCCTGGGAGCTCAGCCCAGAGCATACTGTAGCTAAAGTGCCAACTAAATGTGACCTCTAGTCTCGAGGTAAGGTGCACATTTTCCCTTTACCAGAGGCAGGGGTGCACCAGTTTCCAGGAAGGCTTAGTCAATGGACAGCTTTAGCTTTAGTGTGCCTCACAGCGCTCAAGCCTCTCACGGGGCCATTTCTTTCCAGGGAAGTGCACCGTGTACCAGAAGCCTTCTGAGCACAATCAAGGGATACACGGCTCTGGGACCATCCCTCACTATGCAGGTGAAAGGGCCAGCAACTAATCTGTTCTCTATGGCTAGCGTTCCACAGCTTTGAAACAGCCCCAGGAGCACGGTTCTTGGGCCGGCTTTCTTTCCATGCGGGTCTGCCACGTTGAGGACACCTAAGCTGCCCTGAAAGAAACCACCGGGGCTCCAATCCACTTTGGGGTCTCCTGCTCGACGTCTCTCTAAGTGAGGCAGAAAGTAGACTTTAGGTCCAGCCCGAAATAATGTAGAGATTGACCGTGAGCCTTGCTAGGCATTTGGAACATGCAAAGTCACCTAGGCCTCCTGAGGGCATTTAGAGGATTATGCCATTCAGCACATGCAGAACACACTGCATCCCAATGTTTCATCGCAGAAGGGCGAATTGTGTTCCAAGGGCCTCCTTTGGCTCGTCAGAGAAGAGAGGTATATGTGCTGGGTGATCCGGTGTATAATTGAGAAGCCTGGAAAACGGCAGTATTTTCCCCCTTTTGAAAGGTGGATAGTGGCGGCCTCAAGGCTGACTGAAAGACAGTGCTGTTACCCGTCTTCTAGTCACTGCTAGGAATGCCTCAGGGAAGAAAGTGAGTTTTCTCCTATGAATCCAGGTGGTCGCCTGTGCCTTGCTAGGAGTTCACCCCACCGCTTGCCCTAGCTAAAGTGCGAAGTAAACGTGACCCCCAGGCCTCAAGGTAAGCACGAGCGTTTCCTATCAGCAAAGTGTGCTGTGCAGCCATCTCCATGAACCCTGACTCGATAGAGTGCTTTAAATCCTCTACGGCTCTCCAGAGGCCTCAGAGAGACACGTATGAATTCCCTTCTGAGGGAGAGCGTGGGTGCCGTGAGTCCCCTTTTTGTTTTCCGAGCAACACAGCGCAGAACAGGCTGTTGGGGTCAACCCTTTCTATGCAGAGGGAAAGGCAATGAACTGATCCTCGCTTGCATAGCTTGATTTCTACCGCTGTAAAGCAGCCCCAGGACAACGTTTTTGCCAGTATTACATTCAACGTGGCTCTCCCTCTGTGGAGGCCCTCTGAACTGCACTGAAAGAATCCCTGAGCCTACAGAGCCCCCTGGCAACTCTTACCTGTCATCTCTCTATTGTGACGCAAGGTCCACTGTAGGTCCAGCCTGACAGAAAGAACAGAAAAACCGGTCAACTTGTGAGACTTTTGGACGATCCAAAGTCACCTAGGCCTGACTAAGTCATTAAGCAGGTAATGCTCTGCACGGCATGCAAAAGTCCCCGCCTGCAACGAAGTGTGATCATAGAAAGGCCCCGTGTGGCCGAAAGTCTCCAGTAGACAGTCAGTGAGTGATGGTAATTGCGCTGTGGGGTCAAGTTGGAAACTGGAGCATGTGAGAGAAGCCCGACTCTCCCCCTTTGGAAAGCAACTTCGATGCAGCTTCCAAGCTGCCTGAACACCACACCACCAGGACACTGTTCACTGCACAGATGCCTCTGAGGAGCAGTGAGCTTTTGCCAAAGAAACCAAACGCTTGCGCTTCCTTCCTGGGAGCTCAGCCCAGAGCATACTGTAGCTAAAGTGCCAACTAAATGTGACCTCTAGTCTCGAGGTAAGGTGCACATTTTCCCTTTACCAGAGGCAGGGGTGCACCAGTTTCCAGGAAGGCTTAGTCAATGGACAGCTTTAGCTTTAGTGTGCCTCACAGCGCTCAAGCCTCTCACGGGGGCATTTCTTTCCAGGGAAGTGCACCGTGTACCAGAAGCCTTCTGAGCACAATCAAGGGATACACGGCTCTGGGACCATCCCTCACTATGCAGGTGAAAGGGCCAGCAACTAATCTGTTCTCTATGGCTAGCGTTCCACAGCTTTGAAACAGCCCCAGGAGCACGGTTCTTGGGCCGGCTTTCTTTCCATGCGGGTCTGCCACGTTGAGGACACCTAAGCTGCCCTGAAAGAAACCACCGGGGCTCCAATCCACTTTGGGGTCTCCTGCTCGACGTCTCTCTAAGTGAGGCAGAAAGTAGACTTTAGGTCCAGCCCGAAATAATGTAGAGATTGACCGTGAGCCTTGCTAGGCATTTGGAACATGCAAAGTCACCTAGGCCTCCTGAGGGCATTTAGAGGATTATGCCATTCAGCACATGCAGAACACACTGCATCCCAATGTTTCATCGCAGAAGGGCGAATTGTGTTCCAAGGGCCTCCTTTGGCTCGTCAGAGAAGAGAGGTATATGTGCTGGGTGATCCGGTGTATAATTGAGAAGCCTGGAAAACGGCAGTATTTTCCCCCTTTTGAAAGGTGGATAGTGGCGGCCTCAAGGCTGACTGAAAGACAGTGCTGTTACCCGTCTTCTAGTCACTGCTAGGAATGCCTCAGGGAAGAAAGTGAGTTTTCTCCTATGAATCCAGGTGGTCGCCTGTGCCTTGCTAGGAGTTCACCCCACCGCTTGCCCTAGCTAAAGTGCGAAGTAAACGTGACCCCCAGGCCTCAAGGTAAGCACGAGCGTTTCCTATCAGCAAAGTGTGCTGTGCAGCCATCTCCATGAACCCTGACTCGATAGAGTGCTTTAAATCCTCTACGGCTCTCCAGAGGCCTCAGAGAGACACGTATGAATTCCCTTCTGAGGGAGAGCGTGGGTGCCGTGAGTCCCCTTTTTGTTTTCCGAGCAACACAGCGCAGAACAGGCTGTTGGGGTCAACCCTTTCTATGCAGAGGGAAAGGCAATGAACTGATCCTCGCTTGCATAGCTTGATTTCTACCGCTGTAAAGCAGCCCCAGGACAACGTTTTTGCCAGTATTACATTCAACGTGGCTCTCCCTCTGTGGAGGCCCTCTGAACTGCACTGAAAGAATCCCTGAGCCTACAGAGCCCCCTGGCAACTCTTACCTGTCATCTCTCTATTGTGACGCAAGGTCCACTGTAGGTCCAGCCTGACAGAAAGAACAGAAAAACCGGTCAACTTGTGAGACTTTTGGACGATCCAAAGTCACCTAGGCCTGACTAAGTCATTAAGCAGGTAATGCTCTGCACGGCATGCAAAAGTCCCCGCCTGCAACGAAGTGTGATCATAGAAAGGCCCCGTGTGGCCGAAAGTCTCCAGTAGACAGTCAGTGAGTGATGGTAATTGCGCTGTGGGGTCAAGTTGGAAACTGGAGCATGTGAGAGAAGCCCGACTCTCCCCCTTTGGAAAGCAACTTCGATGCAGCTTCCAAGCTGCCTGAACACCACACCACCAGGACACTGTTCACTGCACAGATGCCTCTGAGGAGCAGTGAGCTTTTGCCAAAGAAACCAAACGCTTGCGCTTCCTTCCTGGGAGCTCAGCCCAGAGCATACTGTAGCTAAAGTGCCAACTAAATGTGACCTCTAGTCTCGAGGTAAGGTGCACATTTTCCCTTTACCAGAGGCAGGGGTGCACCAGTTTCCAGGAAGGCTTAGTCAATGGACGGCTTTAGCTTTAGTGTGCCTCACAGCGCTCAAGCCTCTCACGGGGGCATTTCTTTCCAGGGAAGTGCACCGTGTACCAGAAGCCTTCTGAGCACAATCAAGGGATACACGGCTCTGGGACCATCCCTCACTATGCAGGTGAAAGGGCCGGCAACTCATCTGTTCTCTATGGCTAGCGTTCCACAGCTTTGAAACAGCCCCAGGAGCACGGTTCTTGGGCCGGCTTTCTTTCCATGCGGGTCTGCCACGTTGAGGACACCTAAGCTGCCCTGAAAGAAACCACCGGGGCTCCAATCCACTTTGGGGTCTCCTGCTCGACGTCTCTCTAAGTGAGGCAGAAAGTAGACTTTAGGTCCAGCCCGAAATAATGTAGAGATTGACCGTGAGCCTTGCTAGGCATTTGGAACATGCAAAGTCACCTAGGCCTCCTGAGGGCATTTAGAGGATTATGCCATTCAGCACATGCAGAACACACTGCATCCCAATGTTTCATCGCAGAAGGGCGAATTGTGTTCCAAGGGCCTCCTTTGGCTCGTCAGAGAAGAGAGGTATATGTGCTGGGTGATCCGGTGTATAATTGAGAAGCCTGGAAAACGGCAGTATTTTCCCCCTTTTGAAAGGTGGATAGTGGCGGCCTCAAGGCTGACTGAAAGACAGTGCTGTTACCCGTCTTCTAGTCACTGCTAGGAATGCCTCAGGGAAGAAAGTGAGTTTTCTCCTATGAATCCAGGTGGTCGCCTGTGCCTTGCTAGGAGTTCACCCCACCGCTTGCCCTAGCTAAAGTGCGAAGTAAACGTGACCCCCAGGCCTCAAGGTAAGCACGAGCGTTTCCTATCAGCAAAGTGTGCTGTGCAGCCATCTCCATGAACCCTGACTCGATAGAGTGCTTTAAATCCTCTACGGCTCTCCAGAGGCCTCAGAGAGACACGTATGAATTCCCTTCTGAGGGAGAGCGTGGGTGCCGTGAGTCCCCTTTTTGTTTTCCGAGCAACACAGCGCAGAACAGGCTGTTGGGGTCAACCCTTTCTATGCAGAGGGAAAGGCAATGAACTGATCCTCGCTTGCATAGCTTGATTTCTACCGCTGTAAAGCAGCCCCAGGACAACGTTTTTGCCAGTATTACATTCAACGTGGCTCTCCCTCTGTGGAGGCCCTCTGAACTGCACTGAAAGAATCCCTGAGCCTACAGAGCCCCCTGGCAACTCTTACCTGTCATCTCTCTATTGTGACGCAAGGTCCACTGTAGGTCCAGCCTGACAGAAAGAACAGAAAAACCGGTCAACTTGTGAGACTTTTGGACGATCCAAAGTCACCTAGGCCTGACTAAGTCATTAAGCAGGTAATGCTCTGCACGGCATGCAAAAGTCCCCGCCTGCAACGAAGTGTGATCATAGAAAGGCCCCGTGTGGCCGAAAGTCTCCAGTAGACAGTCAGTGAGTGATGGTAATTGCGCTGTGGGGTCAAGTTGGAAACTGGAGCATGTGAGAGAAGCCCGACTCTCCCCCTTTGGAAAGCAACTTCGATGCAGCTTCCAAGCTGCCTGAACACCACACCACCAGGACACTGTTCACTGCACAGATGCCTCTGAGGAGCAGTGAGCTTTTGCCAAAGAAACCAAACGCTTGCGCTTCCTTCCTGGGAGCTCAGCCCAGAGCATACTGTAGCTAAAGTGCCAACTAAATGTGACCTCTAGTCTCGAGGTAAGGTGCACATTTTCCCTTTACCAGAGGCAGGGGTGCACCAGTTTCCAGGAAGGCTTAGTCAATGGACGGCTTTAGCTTTAGTGTGCCTCACAGCGCTCAAGCCTCTCACGGGGGCATTTCTTTCCAGGGAAGTGCACCGTGTACCAGAAGCCTTCTGAGCACAATCAAGGGATACACGGCTCTGGGACCATCCCTCACTATGCAGGTGAAAGGGCCGGCAACTCATCTGTTCTCTATGGCTAGCGTTCCACAGCTTTGAAACAGCCCCAGGAGCACGGTTCTTGGGCCGGCTTTCTTTCCATGCGGGTCTGCCACGTTGAGGACACCTAAGCTGCCCTGAAAGAAACCACCGGGGCTCCAATCCACTTTGGGGTCTCCTGCTCGACGTCTCTCTAAGTGAGGCAGAAAGTAGACTTTAGGTCCAGCCCGAAATAATGTAGAGATTGACCGTGAGCCTTGCTAGGCATTTGGAACATGCAAAGTCACCTAGGCCTCCTGAGGGCATTTAGAGGATTATGCCATTCAGCACATGCAGAACACACTGCATCCCAATGTTTCATCGCAGAAGGGCGAATTGTGTTCCAAGGGCCTCCTTTGGCTCGTCAGAGAAGAGAGGTATATGTGCTGGGTGATCCGGTGTATAATGGAGAAGCCTGGAAAACGGCAGTATTTTCCCCCTTTTGAAAGGTAGATAGTGGCGGCCTCAAGGCTGACTGAAAGACAGTGCTGTTACCCGTCTTCTAGTCACTGCTAGGAATGCCTCAGGGAAGAAAGTGAGTTTTCTCCTATGAATCCAGGTGGTCGCCTGTGCCTTGCTAGGAGTTCACCCCACCGCTTGCCCTAGCTAAAGTGCGAAGTAAACGTGACCCCCAGGCCTCAAGGTAAGCACGAGCGTTTCCTATCAGCAAAGTGTGCTGTGCAGCCATCTCCATGAACCCTGACTCGATAGAGTGCTTTAAATCCTCTACGGCTCTCCAGAGGCCTCAGAGAGACACGTATGAATTCCCTTCTGAGGGAGAGCGTGGGTGCCGTGAGTCCCCTTTTTGTTTTCCGAGCAACACAGCGCAGAACAGGCTGTTGGGGTCAACCCTTTCTATGCAGAGGGAAAGGCAATGAACTGATCCTCGCTTGCATAGCTTGATTTCTACCGCTGTAAAGCAGCCCCAGGACAACGTTTTTGCCAGTATTACATTCAACGTGGCTCTCCCTCTGTGGAGGCCCTCTGAACTGCACTGAAAGAATCCCTGAGCCTACAGAGCCCCCTGGCAACTCTTACCTGTCATCTCTCTATTGTGACGCAAGGTCCACTGTAGGTCCAGCCTGACAGAAAGAACAGAAAAACCGGTCAACTTGTGAGACTTTTGGACGATCCAAAGTCACCTAGGCCTGACTAAGTCTTTAAGCAGGTAATGCTCTGCACGGCATGCAAAAGTCCCCGCCTGCAACGAAGTGTGATCATAGAAAGGCCCCGTGTGGCCGAAAGTCTCCAGTAGACAGTCAGTGAGTGATGGTAATTGCGCTGTGGGGTCAAGTTGGAAACTGGAGCATGTGAGAGAAGCCCGACTCTCCCCCTTTGGAAAGCAACTTCGATGCAGCTTCCAAGCTGCCTGAACACCACACCACCAGGACACTGTTCACTGCACAGATGCCTCTGAGGAGCAGTGAGCTTTTGCCAAAGAAACCAAACGCTTGCGCTTCCTTCCTGGGAGCTCAGCCCAGAGCATACTGTAGCTAAAGTGCCAACTAAATGTGACCTCTAGTCTCGAGGTAAGGTGCACATTTTCCCTTTACCAGAGGCAGGGGTGCACCAGTTTCCAGGAAGGCTTAGTCAATGGACAGCTTTAGCTTTAGTGTGCCTCACAGCGCTCAAGCCTCTCACGGGGGCATTTCTTTCCAGGGAAGTGCACCGTGTACCAGAAGCCTTCTGAGCACAATCAAGGGATACACGGCTCTGGGACCATCCCTCACTATGCAGGTGAAAGGGCCAGCAACTCATCTGTTCTCTATGGCTAGCGTTCCACAGCTTTGAAACAGCCCCAGGAGCACGGTTCTTGGGCCGGCTTTCTTTCCATGCGGGTCTGCCACGTTGAGGACACCTAAGCTGCCCTGAAAGAAACCACCGGGGCTCCAATCCACTTTGGGGTCTCCTGCTCGACGTCTCTCTAAGTGAGGCAGAAAGTAGACTTTAGGTCCAGCCCGAAATAATGTAGAGATTGACCGTGAGCCTTGCTAGGCATTTGGAACATGCAAAGTCACCTAGGCCTCCTGAGGGCATTTAGAGGATTATGCCATTCAGCACATGCAGAACACACTGCATCCCAATGTTTCATCGCAGAAGGGCGAATTGTGTTCCAAGGGCCTCCTTTGGCTCGTCAGAGAAGAGAGGTATATGTGCTGGGTGATCCGGTGTATAATTGAGAAGCCTGGAAAACGGCAGTATTTTCCCCCTTTTGAAAGGTGGATAGTGGCGGCCTCAAGGCTGACTGAAAGACAGTGCTGTTACCCGTCTTCTAGTCACTGCTAGGAATGCCTCAGGGAAGAAAGTGAGTTTTCTCCTATGAATCCAGGTGGTCGCCTGTGCCTTGCTAGGAGTTCACCCCACCGCTTGCCCTAGCTAAAGTGCGAAGTAAACGTGACCCCCAGGCCTCAAGGTAAGCACGAGCGTTTCCTATCAGCAAAGTTTGCTGTGCAGCCATCTCCATGAACCCTGACTCGATAGAGTGCTTTAAATCCTCTACGGCTCTCCAGAGGCCTCAGAGAGACACGTATGAATTCCCTTCTGAGGGAGAGCGTGGGTGCCGTGAGTCCCCTTTTTGTTTTCCGAGCAACACAGCGCAGAACAGGCTGTTGGGGTCAACCCTTTCTATGCAGAGGGAAAGGCAATGAACTGATCCTCGCTTGCATAGCTTGATTTCTACCGCTGTAAAGCAGCCCCAGGACAACGTTTTTGCCAGTATTACATTCAACGTGGCTCTCCCTCTGTGGAGGCCCTCTGAACTGCACTGAAAGAATCCCTGAGCCTACAGAGCCCCCTGGCAACTCTTACCTGTCATCTCTCTATTGTGACGCAAGGTCCACTGTAGGTCCAGCCTGACAGAAAGAACAGAAAAACCGGTCAACTTGTGAGACTTTTGGACGATCCAAAGTCACCTAGGCCTGACTAAGTCTTTAAGCAGGTAATGCTCTGCACGGCATGCAAAAGTCCCCGCCTGCAACGAAGTGTGATCATAGAAAGGCCCCGTGTGGCCGAAAGTCTCCAGTAGACAGTCAGTGAGTGATGGTAATTGCGCTGTGGGGTCAAGTTGGAAACTGGAGCATGTGAGAGAAGCCCGACTCTCCCCCTTTGGAAAGCAACTTCGATGCAGCTTCCAAGCTGCCTGAACACCACACCACCAGGACACTGTTCACTGCACAGATGCCTCTGAGGAGCAGTGAGCTTTTGCCAAAGAAACCAAACGCTTGCGCTTCCTTCCTGGGAGCTCAGCCCAGAGCATACTGTAGCTAAAGTGCCAACTAAATGTGACCTCTAGTCTCGAGGTAAGGTGCACATTTTCCCTTTACCAGAGGCAGGGGTGCACCAGTTTCCAGGAAGGCTTAGTCAATGGACAGCTTTAGCTTTAGTGTGCCTCACAGCGCTCAAGCCTCTCACGGGGCCATTTCTTTCCAGGGAAGTGCACCGTGTACCAGAAGCCTTCTGAGCACAATCAAGGGATACACGGCTCTGGGACCATCCCTCACTATGCAGGTGAAAGGGCCAGCAACTAATCTGTTCTCTATGGCTAGCGTTCCACAGCTTTGAAACAGCCCCAGGAGCACGGTTCTTGGGCCGGCTTTCTTTCCATGCGGGTCTGCCACGTTGAGGACACCTAAGCTGCCCTGAAAGAAACCACCGGGGCTCCAATCCACTTTGGGGTCTCCTGCTCGACGTCTCTCTAAGTGAGGCAGAAAGTAGACTTTAGGTCCAGCCCGAAATAATGTAGAGATTGACCGTGAGCCTTGCTAGGCATTTGGAACATGCAAAGTCACCTAGGCCTCCTGAGGGCATTTAGAGGATTATGCCATTCAGCACATGCAGAACACACTGCATCCCAATGTTTCATCGCAGAAGGGCGAATTGTGTTCCAAGGGCCTCCTTTGGCTCGTCAGAGAAGAGAGGTATATGTGCTGGGTGATCCGGTGTATAATTGAGAAGCCTGGAAAACGGCAGTATTTTCCCCCTTTTGAAAGGTGGATAGTGGCGGCCTCAAGGCTGACTGAAAGACAGTGCTGTTACCCGTCTTCTAGTCACTGCTAGGAATGCCTCAGGGAAGAAAGTGAGTTTTCTCCTATGAATCCAGGTGGTCGCCTGTGCCTTGCTAGGAGTTCACCCCACCGCTTGCCCTAGCTAAAGTGCGAAGTAAACGTGACCCCCAGGCCTCAAGGTAAGCACGAGCGTTTCCTATCAGCAAAGTGTGCTGTGCAGCCATCTCCATGAACCCTGACTCGATAGAGTGCTTTAAATCCTCTACGGCTCTCCAGAGGCCTCAGAGAGACACGTATGAATTCCCTTCTGAGGGAGAGCGTGGGTGCCGTGAGTCCCCTTTTTGTTTTCCGAGCAACACAGCGCAGAACAGGCTGTTGGGGTCAACCCTTTCTATGCAGAGGGAAAGGCAATGAACTGATCCTCGCTTGCATAGCTTGATTTCTACCGCTGTAAAGCAGCCCCAGGACAACGTTTTTGCCAGTATTACATTCAACGTGGCTCTCCCTCTGTGGAGGCCCTCTGAACTGCACTGAAAGAATCCCTGAGCCTACAGAGCCCCCTGGCAACTCTTACCTGTCATCTCTCTATTGTGACGCAAGGTCCACTGTAGGTCCAGCCTGACAGAAAGAACAGAAAAACCGGTCAACTTGTGAGACTTTTGGACGATCCAAAGTCACCTAGGCCTGACTAAGTCATTAAGCAGGTAATGCTCTGCACGGCATGCAAAAGTCCCCGCCTGCAACGAAGTGTGATCATAGAAAGGCCCCGTGTGGCCGAAAGTCTCCAGTAGACAGTCAGTGAGTGATGGTAATTGCGCTGTGGGGTCAAGTTGGAAACTGGAGCATGTGAGAGAAGCCCGACTCTCCCCCTTTGGAAAGCAACTTCGATGCAGCTTCCAAGCTGCCTGAACACCACACCACCAGGACACTGTTCACTGCACAGATGCCTCTGAGGAGCAGTGAGCTTTTGCCAAAGAAACCAAACGCTTGCGCTTCCTTCCTGGGAGCTCAGCCCAGAGCATACTGTAGCTAAAGTGCCAACTAAATGTGACCTCTAGTCTCGAGGTAAGGTGCACATTTTCCCTTTACCAGAGGCAGGGGTGCACCAGTTTCCAGGAAGGCTTAGTCAATGGACGGCTTTAGCTTTAGTGTGCCTCACAGCGCTCAAGCCTCTCACGGGGGCATTTCTTTCCAGGGAAGTGCACCGTGTACCAGAAGCCTTCTGAGCACAATCAAGGGATACACGGCTCTGGGACCATCCCTCACTATGCAGGTGAAAGGGCCGGCAACTCATCTGTTCTCTATGGCTAGCGTTCCACAGCTTTGAAACAGCCCCAGGAGCACGGTTCTTGGGCCGGCTTTCTTTCCATGCGGGTCTGCCACGTTGAGGACACCTAAGCTGCCCTGAAAGAAACCACCGGGGCTCCAATCCACTTTGGGGTCTCCTGCTCGACGTCTCTCTAAGTGAGGCAGAAAGTAGACTTTAGGTCCAGCCCGAAATAATGTAGAGATTGACCGTGAGCCTTGCTAGGCATTTGGAACATGCAAAGTCACCTAGGCCTCCTGAGGGCATTTAGAGGATTATGCCATTCAGCACATGCAGAACACACTGCATCCCAATGTTTCATCGCAGAAGGGCGAATTGTGTTCCAAGGGCCTCCTTTGGCTTGTCAGAGAAGAGAGGTATATGTGCTGGGTGATCCGGTGTATAATGGAGAAGCCTGGAAAACGGCAGTATTTTCCCCCTTTTGAAAGGTAGATAGTGGCGGCCTCAAGGCTGACTGAAAGACAGTGCTGTTACCCGTCTTCTAGTCACTGCTAGGAATGCCTCAGGGAAGAAAGTGAGTTTTCTCCTATGAATCCAGGTGGTCGCCTGTGCCTTGCTAGGAGTTCACCCCACCGCTTGCCCTAGCTAAAGTGCGAAGTAAACGTGACCCCCAGGCCTCAAGGTAAGCACGAGCGTTTCCTATCAGCAAAGTGTGCTGTGCAGCCATCTCCATGAACCCTGACTCGATAGAGTGCTTTAAATCCTCTACGGCTCTCCAGAGGCCTCAGAGAGACACGTATGAATTCCCTTCTGAGGGAGAGCGTGGGTGCCGTGAGTCCCCTTTTTGTTTTCCGAGCAACACAGCGCAGAACAGGCTGTTGGGGTCAACCCTTTCTATGCAGAGGGAAAGGCAATGAACTGATCCTCGCTTGCATAGCTTGATTTCTACCGCTGTAAAGCAGCCCCAGGACAACGTTTTTGCCAGTATTACATTCAACGTGGCTCTCCCTCTGTGGAGGCCCTCTGAACTGCACTGAAAGAATCCCTGAGCCTACAGAGCCCCCTGGCAACTCTTACCTGTCATCTCTCTATTGTGACGCAAGGTCCACTGTAGGTCCAGCCTGACAGAAAGAACAGAAAAACCGGTCAACTTGTGAGACTTTTGGACGATCCAAAGTCACCTAGGCCTGACTAAGTCATTAAGCAGGTAATGCTCTGCACGGCATGCAAAAGTCCCCGCCTGCAACGAAGTGTGATCATAGAAAGGCCCCGTGTGGCCGAAAGTCTCCAGTAGACAGTCAGTGAGTGATGGTAATTGCGCTGTGGGGTCAAGTTGGAAACTGGAGCATGTGAGAGAAGCCCGACTCTCCCCCTTTGGAAAGCAACTTCGATGCAGCTTCCAAGCTGCCTGAACACCACACCACCAGGACACTGTTCACTGCACAGATGCCTCTGAGGAGCAGTGAGCTTTTGCCAAAGAAACCAAACGCTTGCGCTTCCTTCCTGGGAGCTCAGCCCAGAGCATACTGTAGCTAAAGTGCCAACTAAATGTGACCTCTAGTCTCGAGGTAAGGTGCACATTTTCCCTTTACCAGAGGCAGGGGTGCACCAGTTTCCAGGAAGGCTTAGTCAATGGACGGCTTTAGCTTTAGTGTGCCTCACAGCGCTCAAGCCTCTCACGGGGGCATTTCTTTCCAGGGAAGTGCACCGTGTACCAGAAGCCTTCTGAGCACAATCAAGGGATACACGGCTCTGGGACCATCCCTCACTATGCAGGTGAAAGGGCCGGCAACTCATCTGTTCTCTATGGCTAGCGTTCCACAGCTTTGAAACAGCCCCAGGAGCACGGTTCTTGGGCCGGCTTTCTTTCCATGCGGGTCTGCCACGTTGAGGACACCTAAGCTGCCCTGAAAGAAACCACCGGGGCTCCAATCCACTTTGGGGTCTCCTGCTCGACGTCTCTCTAAGTGAGGCAGAAAGTAGACTTTAGGTCCAGCCCGAAATAATGTAGAGATTGACCGTGAGCCTTGCTAGGCATTTGGAACATGCAAAGTCACCTAGGCCTCCTGAGGGCATTTAGAGGATTATGCCATTCAGCACATGCAGAACACACTGCATCCCAATGTTTCATCGCAGAAGGGCGAATTGTGTTCCAAGGGCCTCCTTTGGCTTGTCAGAGAAGAGAGGTATATGTGCTGGGTGATCCGGTGTATAATTGAGAAGCCTGGAAAACGGCAGTATTTTCCCCCTTTTGAAAGGTAGATAGTGGCGGCCTCAAGGCTGACTGAAAGACAGTGCTGTTACCCGTCTTCTAGTCACTGCTAGGAATGCCTCAGGGAAGAAAGTGAGTTTTCTCCTATGAATCCAGGTGGTCGCCTGTGCCTTGCTAGGAGTTCACCCCACCGCTTGCCCTAGCTAAAGTGCGAAGTAAACGTGACCCCCAGGCCTCAAGGTAAGCACGAGCGTTTCCTATCAGCAAAGTGTGCTGTGCAGCCATCTCCATGAACCCTGACTCGATAGAGTGCTTTAAATCCTCTACGGCTCTCCAGAGGCCTCAGAGAGACACGTATGAATTCCCTTCTGAGGGAGAGCGTGGGTGCCGTGAGTCCCCTTTTTGTTTTCCGAGCAACACAGCGCAGAACAGGCTGTTGGGGTCAACCCTTTCTATGCAGAGGGAAAGGCAATGAACTGATCCTCGCTTGCATAGCTTGATTTCTACCGCTGTAAAGCAGCCCCAGGACAACGTTTTTGCCAGTATTACATTCAACGTGGCTCTCCCTCTGTGGAGGCCCTCTGAACTGCACTGAAAGAATCCCTGAGCCTACAGAGCCCCCTGGCAACTCTTACCTGTCATCTCTCTATTGTGACGCAAGGTCCACTGTAGGTCCAGCCTGACAGAAAGAACAGAAAAACCGGTCAACTTGTGAGACTTTTGGACGATCCAAAGTCACCTAGGCCTGACTAAGTCATTAAGCAGGTAATGCTCTGCACGGCATGCAAAAGTCCCCGCCTGCAACGAAGTGTGATCATAGAAAGGCCCCGTGTGGCCGAAAGTCTCCAGTAGACAGTCAGTGAGTGATGGTAATTGCGCTGTGGGGTCAAGTTGGAAACTGGAGCATGTGAGAGAAGCCCGACTCTCCCCCTTTGGAAAGCAACTTCGATGCAGCTTCCAAGCTGCCTGAACACCACACCACCAGGACACTGTTCACTGCACAGATGCCTCTGAGGAGCAGTGAGCTTTTGCCAAAGAAACCAAACGCTTGCGCTTCCTTCCTGGGAGCTCAGCCCAGAGCATACTGTAGCTAAAGTGCCAACTAAATGTGACCTCTAGTCTCGAGGTAAGGTGCACATTTTCCCTTTACCAGAGGCAGGGGTGCACCAGTTTCCAGGAAGGCTTAGTCAATGGACAGCTTTAGCTTTAGTGTGCCTCACAGCGCTCAAGCCTCTCACGGGGGCATTTCTTTCCAGGGAAGTGCACCGTGTACCAGAAGCCTTCTGAGCACAATCAAGGGATACACGGCTCTGGGACCATCCCTCACTATGCAGGTGAAAGGGCCGGCAACTAATCTGTTCTCTATGGCTAGCGTTCCACAGCTTTGAAACAGCCCCAGGAGCACGGTTCTTGGGCCGGCTTTCTTTCCATGCGGGTCTGCCACGTTGAGGACACCTAAGCTGCCCTGAAAGAAACCACCGGGGCTCCAATCCACTTTGGGGTCTCCTGCTCGACGTCTCTCTAAGTGAGGCAGAAAGTAGACTTTAGGTCCAGCCCGAAATAATGTAGAGATTGACCGTGAGCCTTGCTAGGCATTTGGAACATGCAAAGTCACCTAGGCCTCCTGAGGGCATTTAGAGGATTATGCCATTCAGCACATGCAGAACACACTGCATCCCAATGTTTCATCGCAGAAGGGCGAATTGTGTTCCAAGGGCCTCCTTTGGCTTGTCAGAGAAGAGAGGTATATGTGCTGGGTGATCCGGTGTATAATTGAGAAGCCTGGAAAACGGCAGTATTTTCCCCCTTTTGAAAGGTAGATAGTGGCGGCCTCAAGGCTGACTGAAAGACAGTGCTGTTACCCGTCTTCTAGTCACTGCTAGGAATGCCTCAGGGAAGAAAGTGAGTTTTCTCCTATGAATCCAGGTGGTCGCCTGTGCCTTGCTAGGAGTTCACCCCACCGCTTGCCCTAGCTAAAGTGCGAAGTAAACGTGACCCCCAGGCCTCAAGGTAAGCACGAGCGTTTCCTATCAGCAAAGTGTGCTGTGCAGCCATCTCCATGAACCCTGACTCGATAGAGTGCTTTAAATCCTCTACGGCTCTCCAGAGGCCTCAGAGAGACACGTATGAATTCCCTTCTGAGGGAGAGCGTGGGTGCCGTGAGTCCCCTTTTTGTTTTCCGAGCAACACAGCGCAGAACAGGCTGTTGGGGTCAACCCTTTCTATGCAGAGGGAAAGGCAATGAACTGATCCTCGCTTGCATAGCTTGATTTCTACCGCTGTAAAGCAGCCCCAGGACAACGTTTTTGCCAGTATTACATTCAACGTGGCTCTCCCTCTGTGGAGGCCCTCTGAACTGCACTGAAAGAATCCCTGAGCCTACAGAGCCCCCTGGCAACTCTTACCTGTCATCTCTCTATTGTGACGCAAGGTCCACTGTAGGTCCAGCCTGACAGAAAGAACAGAAAAACCGGTCAACTTGTGAGACTTTTGGACGATCCAAAGTCACCTAGGCCTGACTAAGTCATTAAGCGGGTAATGCTCTGCACGGCATGCAAAAGTCCCCGCCTGCAACGAAGTGTGATCATAGAAAGGCCCCGTGTGGCCGAAAGTCTCCAGTAGACAGTCAGTGAGTGATGGTAATTGCGCTGTGGGGTCAAGTTGGAAACTGGAGCATGTGAGAGAAGCCCGACTCTCCCCCTTTGGAAAGCAACTTCGATGCAGCTTCCAAGCTGCCTGAACACCACACCACCAGGACACTGTTCACTGCACAGATGCCTCTGAGGAGCAGTGAGCTTTTGCCAAAGAAACCAAACGCTTGCGCTTCCTTCCTGGGAGCTCAGCCCAGAGCATACTGTAGCTAAAGTGCCAACTAAATGTGACCTCTAGTCTCGAGGTAAGGTGCACATTTTCCCTTTACCAGAGGCAGGGGTGCACCAGTTTCCAGGAAGGCTTAGTCAATGGACGGCTTTAGCTTTAGTGTGCCTCACAGCGCTCAAGCCTCTCACGGGGGCATTTCTTTCCAGGGAAGTGCACCGTGTACCAGAAGCCTTCTGAGCACAATCAAGGGATACACGGCTCTGGGACCATCCCTCACTATGCAGGTGAAAGGGCCGGCAACTAATCTGTTCTCTATGGCTAGCGTTCCACAGCTTTGAAACAGCCCCAGGAGCACGGTTCTTGGGCCGGCTTTCTTTCCATGCGGGTCTGCCACGTTGAGGACACCTAAGCTGCCCTGAAAGAAACCACCGGGGCTCCAATCCACTTTGGGGTCTCCTGCTCGACGTCTCTCTAAGTGAGGCAGAAAGTAGACTTTAGGTCCAGCCCGAAATAATGTAGAGATTGACCGTGAGCCTTGCTAGGCATTTGGAACATGCAAAGTCACCTAGGCCTCCTGAGGGCATTTAGAGGATTATGCCATTCAGCACATGCAGAACACACTGCATCCCAATGTTTCATCGCAGAAGGGCGAATTGTGTTCCAAGGGCCTCCTTTGGCTTGTCAGAGAAGAGAGGTATATGTGCTGGGTGATCCGGTGTATAATTGAGAAGCCTGGAAAACGGCAGTATTTTCCCCCTTTTGAAAGGTAGATAGTGGCGGCCTCAAGGCTGACTGAAAGACAGTGCTGTTACCCGTCTTCTAGTCACTGCTAGGAATGCCTCAGGGAAGAAAGTGAGTTTTCTCCTATGAATCCAGGTGGTCGCCTGTGCCTTGCTAGGAGTTCACCCCACCGCTTGCCCTAGCTAAAGTGCGAAGTAAACGTGACCCCCAGGCCTCAAGGTAAGCACGAGCGTTTCCTATCAGCAAAGTGTGCTGTGCAGCCATCTCCATGAACCCTGACTCGATAGAGTGCTTTAAATCCTCTACGGCTCTCCAGAGGCCTCAGAGAGACACGTATGAATTCCCTTCTGAGGGAGAGCGTGGGTGCCGTGAGTCCCCTTTTTGTTTTCCGAGCAACACAGCGCAGAACAGGCTGTTGGGGTCAACCCTTTCTATGCAGAGGGAAAGGCAATGAACTGATCCTCGCTTGCATAGCTTGATTTCTACCGCTGTAAAGCAGCCCCAGGACAACGTTTTTGCCAGTATTACATTCAACGTGGCTCTCCCTCTGTGGAGGCCCTCTGAACTGCACTGAAAGAATCCCTGAGCCTACAGAGCCCCCTGGCAACTCTTACCTGTCATCTCTCTATTGTGACGCAAGGTCCACTGTAGGTCCAGCCTGACAGAAAGAACAGAAAAACCGGTCAACTTGTGAGACTTTTGGACGATCCAAAGTCACCTAGGCCTGACTAAGTCATTAAGCGGGTAATGCTCTGCACGGCATGCAAAAGTCCCCGCCTGCAACGAAGTGTGATCATAGAAAGGCCCCGTGTGGCCGAAAGTCTCCAGTAGACAGTCAGTGAGTGATGGTAATTGCGCTGTGGGGTCAAGTTGGAAACTGGAGCATGTGAGAGAAGCCCGACTCTCCCCCTTTGGAAAGCAACTTCGATGCAGCTTCCAAGCTGCCTGAACACCACACCACCAGGACACTGTTCACTGCACAGATGCCTCTGAGGAGCAGTGAGCTTTTGCCAAAGAAACCAAACGCTTGCGCTTCCTTCCTGGGAGCTCAGCCCAGAGCATACTGTAGCTAAAGTGCCAACTAAATGTGACCTCTAGTCTCGAGGTAAGGTGCACATTTTCCCTTTACCAGAGGCAGGGGTGCACCAGTTTCCAGGAAGGCTTAGTCAATGGACGGCTTTAGCTTTAGTGTGCCTCACAGCGCTCAAGCCTCTCACGGGGGCATTTCTTTCCAGGGAAGTGCACCGTGTACCAGAAGCCTTCTGAGCACAATCAAGGGATACACGGCTCTGGGACCATCCCTCACTATGCAGGTGAAAGGGCCGGCAACTAATCTGTTCTCTATGGCTAGCGTTCCACAGCTTTGAAACAGCCCCAGGAGCACGGTTCTTGGGCCGGCTTTCTTTCCATGCGGGTCTGCCACGTTGAGGACACCTAAGCTGCCCTGAAAGAAACCACCGGGGCTCCAATCCACTTTGGGGTCTCCTGCTCGACGTCTCTCTAAGTGAGGCAGAAAGTAGACTTTAGGTCCAGCCCGAAATAATGTAGAGATTGACCGTGAGCCTTGCTAGGCATTTGGAACATGCAAAGTCACCTAGGCCTCCTGAGGGCATTTAGAGGATTATGCCATTCAGCACATGCAGAACACACTGCATCCCAATGTTTCATCGCAGAAGGGCGAATTGTGTTCCAAGGGCCTCCTTTGGCTCGTCAGAGAAGAGAGGTATATGTGCTGGGTGATCCGGTGTATAATTGAGAAGCCTGGAAAACGGCAGTATTTTCCCCCTTTTGAAAGGTAGATAGTGGAGGCCTCAAGGCTGACTGAAAGACAGTGCTGTTACCCGTCTTCTAGTCACTGCTAGGAATGCCTCAGGGAAGAAAGTGAGTTTTCTCCTATGAATCCAGGTGGTCGCCTGTGCCTTGCTAGGAGTTCACCCCACCGCTTGCCCTAGCTAAAGTGCGAAGTAAACGTGACCCCCAGGCCTCAAGGTAAGCACGAGCGTTTCCTATCAGCCAAGTGTGCTGTGCAGCCATCTCCATGAACCCTGACTCGATAGAGTGCTTTAAATCCTCTACGGCTCTCCAGAGGCCTCAGAGAGACACGTATGAATTCCCTTCTGAGGGAGAGCGTGGGTGCCGTGAGTCCCCTTTTTGTTTTCCGAGCAACACAGCGCAGAACAGGCTGTTGGGGTCAACCCTTTCTATGCAGAGGGAAAGGCAATGAACTGATCCTCGCTTGCATAGCTTGATTTCTACCGCTGTAAAGCAGCCCCAGGACAACGTTTTTGCCAGTATTACATTCAACGTGGCTCTCCCTCTGTGGAGGCCCTCTGAACTGCACTGAAAGAATCCCTGAGCCTACAGAGCCCCCTGGCAACTCTTACCTGTCATCTCTCTATTGTGACGCAAGGTCCACTGTAGGTCCAGCCTGACAGAAAGAACAGAAAAACCGGTCAACTTGTGAGACTTTTGGACGATCCAAAGTCACCTAGGCCTGACTAAGTCATTAAGCGGGTAATGCTCTGCACGGCATGCAAAAGTCCCCGCCTGCAACGAAGTGTGATCATAGAAAGGCCCCGTGTGGCCGAAAGTCTCCAGTAGACAGTCAGTGAGTGATGGTAATTGCGCTGTGGGGTCAAGTTGGAAACTGGAGCATGTGAGAGAAGCCCGACTCTCCCCCTTTGGAAAGCAACTTCGATGCAGCTTCCAAGCTGCCTGAACACCACACCACCAGGACACTGTTCACTGCACAGATGCCTCTGAGGAGCAGTGAGCTTTTGCCAAAGAAACCAAACGCTTGCGCTTCCTTCCTGGGAGCTCAGCCCAGAGCATACTGTAGCTAAAGTGCCAACTAAATGTGACCTCTAGTCTCGAGGTAAGGTGCACATTTTCCCTTTACCAGAGGCAGGGGTGCACCAGTTTCCAGGAAGGCTTAGTCAATGGACGGCTTTAGCTTTAGTGTGCCTCACAGCGCTCAAGCCTCTCACGGGGGCATTTCTTTCCAGGGAAGTGCACCGTGTACCAGAAGCCTTCTGAGCACAATCAAGGGATACACGGCTCTGGGACCATCCCTCACTATGCAGGTGAAAGGGCCGGCAACTAATCTGTTCTCTATGGCTAGCGTTCCACAGCTTTGAAACAGCCCCAGGAGCACGGTTCTTGGGCCGGCTTTCTTTCCATGCGGGTCTGCCACGTTGAGGACACCTAAGCTGCCCTGAAAGAAACCACCGGGGCTCCAATCCACTTTGGGGTCTCCTGCTCGACGTCTCTCTAAGTGAGGCAGAAAGTAGACTTTAGGTCCAGCCCGAAATAATGTAGAGATTGACCGTGAGCCTTGCTAGGCATTTGGAACATGCAAAGTCACCTAGGCCTCCTGAGGGCATTTAGAGGATTATGCCATTCAGCACATGCAGAACACACTGCATCCCAATGTTTCATCGCAGAAGGGCGAATTGTGTTCCAAGGGCCTCCTTTGGCTCGTCAGAGAAGAGAGGTATATGTGCTGGGTGATCCGGTGTATAATTGAGAAGCCTGGAAAACGGCAGTATTTTCCCCCTTTTGAAAGGTGGATAGTGGCGGCCTCAAGGCTGACTGAAAGACAGTGCTGTTACCCGTCTTCTAGTCACTGCTAGGAATGCCTCAGGGAAGAAAGTGAGTTTTCTCCTATGAATCCAGGTGGTCGCCTGTGCCTTGCTAGGAGTTCACCCCACCGCTTGCCCTAGCTAAAGTGCGAAGTAAACGTGACCCCCAGGCCTCAAGGTAAGCACGAGCGTTTCCTATCAGCAAAGTGTGCTGTGCAGCCATCTCCATGAACCCTGACTCGATAGAGTGCTTTAAATCCTCTACGGCTCTCCAGAGGCCTCAGAGAGACACGTATGAATTCCCTTCTGAGGGAGAGCGTGGGTGCCGTGAGTCCCCTTTTTGTTTTCCGAGCAACACAGCGCAGAACAGGCTGTTGGGGTCAACCCTTTCTATGCAGAGGGAAAGGCAATGAACTGATCCTCGCTTGCATAGCTTGATTTCTACCGCTGTAAAGCAGCCCCAGGACAACGTTTTTGCCAGTATTACATTCAACGTGGCTCTCCCTCTGTGGAGGCCCTCTGAACTGCACTGAAAGAATCCCTGAGCCTACAGAGCCCCCTGGCAACTCTTACCTGTCATCTCTCTATTGTGACGCAAGGTCCACTGTAGGTCCAGCCTGACAGAAAGAACAGAAAAACCGGTCAACTTGTGAGACTTTTGGACGATCCAAAGTCACCTAGGCCTGACTAAGTCATTAAGCAGGTAATGCTCTGCACGGCATGCAAAAGTCCCCGCCTGCAACGAAGTGTGATCATAGAAAGGCCCCGTGTGGCCGAAAGTCTCCAGTAGACAGTCAGTGAGTGATGGTAATTGCGCTGTGGGGTCAAGTTGGAAACTGGAGCATGTGAGAGAAGCCCGACTCTCCCCCTTTGGAAAGCAACTTCGATGCAGCTTCCAAGCTGCCTGAACACCACACCACCAGGACACTGTTCACTGCACAGATGCCTCTGAGGAGCAGTGAGCTTTTGCCAAAGAAACCAAACGCTTGCGCTTCCTTCCTGGGAGCTCAGCCCAGAGCATACTGTAGCTAAAGTGCCAACTAAATGTGACCTCTAGTCTCGAGGTAAGGTGCACATTTTCCCTTTACCAGAGGCAGGGGTGCACCAGTTTCCAGGAAGGCTTAGTCAATGGACAGCTTTAGCTTTAGTGTGCCTCACAGCGCTCAAGCCTCTCACGGGGCCATTTCTTTCCAGGGAAGTGCACCGTGTACCAGAAGCCTTCTGAGCACAATCAAGGGATACACGGCTCTGGGACCATCCCTCACTATGCAGGTGAAAGGGCCGGCAACTAATCTGTTCTCTATGGCTAGCGTTCCACAGCTTTGAAACAGCCCCAGGAGCACGGTTCTTGGGCCGGCTTTCTTTCCATGCGGGTCTGCCACGTTGAGGACACCTAAGCTGCCCTGAAAGAAACCACCGGGGCTCCAATCCACTTTGGGGTCTCCTGCTCGACGTCTCTCTAAGTGAGGCAGAAAGTAGACTTTAGGTCCAGCCCGAAATAATGTAGAGATTGACCGTGAGCCTTGCTAGGCATTTGGAACATGCAAAGTCACCTAGGCCTCCTGAGGGCATTTAGAGGATTATGCCATTCAGCACATGCAGAACACACTGCATCCCAATGTTTCATCGCAGAAGGGCGAATTGTGTTCCAAGGGCCTCCTTTGGCTCGTCAGAGAAGAGAGGTATATGTGCTGGGTGATCCGGTGTATAATTGAGAAGCCTGGAAAACGGCAGTATTTTCCCCCTTTTGAAAGGTAGATAGTGGCGGCCTCAAGGCTGACTGAAAGACAGTGCTGTTACCCGTCTTCTAGTCACTGCTAGGAATGCCTCAGGGAAGAAAGTGAGTTTTCTCCTATGAATCCAGGTGGTCGCCTGTGCCTTGCTAGGAGTTCACCCCACCGCTTGCCCTAGCTAAAGTGCGAAGTAAACGTGACCCCCAGGCCTCAAGGTAAGCACGAGCGTTTCCTATCAGCAAAGTGTGCTGTGCAGCCATCTCCATGAACCCTGACTCGATAGAGTGCTTTAAATCCTCTACGGCTCTCCAGAGGCCTCAGAGAGACACGTATGAATTCCCTTCTGAGGGAGAGCGTGGGTGCCGTGAGTCCCCTTTTTGTTTTCCGAGCAACACAGCGCAGAACAGGCTGTTGGGGTCAACCCTTTCTATGCAGAGGGAAAGGCAATGAACTGATCCTCGCTTGCATAGCTTGATTTCTACCGCTGTAAAGCAGCCCCAGGACAACGTTTTTGCCAGTATTACATTCAACGTGGCTCTCCCTCTGTGGAGGCCCTCTGAACTGCACTGAAAGAATCCCTGAGCCTACAGAGCCCCCTGGCAACTCTTACCTGTCATCTCTCTATTGTGACGCAAGGTCCACTGTAGGTCCAGCCTGACAGAAAGAACAGAAAAACCGGTCAACTTGTGAGACTTTTGGACGATCCAAAGTCACCTAGGCCTGACTAAGTCATTAAGCGGGTAATGCTCTGCACGGCATGCAAAAGTCCCCGCCTGCAACGAAGTGTGATCATAGAAAGGCCCCGTGTGGCCGAAAGTCTCCAGTAGACAGTCAGTGAGTGATGGTAATTGCGCTGTGGGGTCAAGTTGGAAACTGGAGCATGTGAGAGAAGCCCGACTCTCCCCCTTTGGAAAGCAACTTCGATGCAGCTTCCAAGCTGCCTGAACACCACACCACCAGGACACTGTTCACTGCACAGATGCCTCTGAGGAGCAGTGAGCTTTTGCCAAAGAAACCAAACGCTTGCGCTTCCTTCCTGGGAGCTCAGCCCAGAGCATACTGTAGCTAAAGTGCCAACTAAATGTGACCTCTAGTCTCGAGGTAAGGTGCACATTTTCCCTTTACCAGAGGCAGGGGTGCACCAGTTTCCAGGAAGGCTTAGTCAATGGACGGCTTTAGCTTTAGTGTGCCTCACAGCGCTCAAGCCTCTCACGGGGGCATTTCTTTCCAGGGAAGTGCACCGTGTACCAGAAGCCTTCTGAGCACAATCAAGGGATACACGGCTCTGGGACCATCCCTCACTATGCAGGTGAAAGGGCCGGCAACTAATCTGTTCTCTATGGCTAGCGTTCCACAGCTTTGAAACAGCCCCAGGAGCACGGTTCTTGGGCCGGCTTTCTTTCCATGCGGGTCTGCCACGTTGAGGACACCTAAGCTGCCCTGAAAGAAACCACCGGGGCTCCAATCCACTTTGGGGTCTCCTGCTCGACGTCTCTCTAAGTGAGGCAGAAAGTAGACTTTAGGTCCAGCCCGAAATAATGTAGAGATTGACCGTGAGCCTTGCTAGGCATTTGGAACATGCAAAGTCACCTAGGCCTCCTGAGGGCATTTAGAGGATTATGCCATTCAGCACATGCAGAACACACTGCATCCCAATGTTTCATCGCAGAAGGGCGAATTGTGTTCCAAGGGCCTCCTTTGGCTCGTCAGAGAAGAGAGGTATATGTGCTGGGTGATCCGGTGTATAATTGAGAAGCCTGGAAAACGGCAGTATTTTCCCCCTTTTGAAAGGTAGATAGTGGCGGCCTCAAGGCTGACTGAAAGACAGTGCTGTTACCCGTCTTCTAGTCACTGCTAGGAATGCCTCAGGGAAGAAAGTGAGTTTTCTCCTATGAATCCAGGTGGTCGCCTGTGCCTTGCTAGGAGTTCACCCCACCGCTTGCCCTAGCTAAAGTGCGAAGTAAACGTGACCCCCAGGCCTCAAGGTAAGCACGAGCGTTTCCTATCAGCAAAGTGTGCTGTGCAGCCATCTCCATGAACCCTGACTCGATAGAGTGCTTTAAATCCTCTACGGCTCTCCAGAGGCCTCAGAGAGACACGTATGAATTCCCTTCTGAGGGAGAGCGTGGGTGCCGTGAGTCCCCTTTTTGTTTTCCGAGCAACACAGCGCAGAACAGGCTGTTGGGGTCAACCCTTTCTATGCAGAGGGAAAGGCAATGAACTGATCCTCGCTTGCATAGCTTGATTTCTACCGCTGTAAAGCAGCCCCAGGACAACGTTTTTGCCAGTATTACATTCAACGTGGCTCTCCCTCTGTGGAGGCCCTCTGAACTGCACTGAAAGAATCCCTGAGCCTACAGAGCCCCCTGGCAACTCTTACCTGTCATCTCTCTATTGTGACGCAAGGTCCACTGTAGGTCCAGCCTGACAGAAAGAACAGAAAAACCGGTCAACTTGTGAGACTTTTGGACGATCCAAAGTCACCTAGGCCTGACTAAGTCATTAAGCGGGTAATGCTCTGCACGGCATGCAAAAGTCCCCGCCTGCAACGAAGTGTGATCATAGAAAGGCCCCGTGTGGCCGAAAGTCTCCAGTAGACAGTCAGTGAGTGATGGTAATTGCGCTGTGGGGTCAAGTTGGAAACTGGAGCATGTGAGAGAAGCCCGACTCTCCCCCTTTGGAAAGCAACTTCGATGCAGCTTCCAAGCTGCCTGAACACCACACCACCAGGACACTGTTCACTGCACAGATGCCTCTGAGGAGCAGTGAGCTTTTGCCAAAGAAACCAAACGCTTGCGCTTCCTTCCTGGGAGCTCAGCCCAGAGCATACTGTAGCTAAAGTGCCAACTAAATGTGACCTCTAGTCTCGAGGTAAGGTGCACATTTTCCCTTTACCAGAGGCAGGGGTGCACCAGTTTCCAGGAAGGCTTAGTCAATGGACGGCTTTAGCTTTAGTGTGCCTCACAGCGCTCAAGCCTCTCACGGGGGCATTTCTTTCCAGGGAAGTGCACCGTGTACCAGAAGCCTTCTGAGCACAATCAAGGGATACACGGCTCTGGGACCATCCCTCACTATGCAGGTGAAAGGGCCGGCAACTCATCTGTTCTCTATGGCTAGCGTTCCACAGCTTTGAAACAGCCCCCGGAGCACGGTTCTTGGGCCGGCTTTCTTTCCATGCGGGTCTGCCACGTTGAGGACACCTAAGCTGCCCTGAAAGAAACCACCGGGGCTCCAATCCACTTTGGGGTCTCCTGCTCGACGTCTCTCTAAGTGAGGCAGAAAGTAGACTTTAGGTCCAGCCCGAAATAATGTAGAGATTGACCGTGAGCCTTGCTAGGCATTTGGAACATGCAAAGTCACCTAGGCCTCCTGAGGGCATTTAGAGGATTATGCCATTCAGCACATGCAGAACACACTGCATCCCAATGTTTCATCGCAGAAGGGCGAATTGTGTTCCAAGGGCCTCCTTTGGCTCGTCAGAGAAGAGAGGTATATGTGCTGGGTGATCCGGTGTATAATTGAGAAGCCTGGAAAACGGCAGTATTTTCCCCCTTTTGAAAGGTAGATAGTGGCGGCCTCAAGGCTGACTGAAAGACAGTGCTGTTACCCGTCTTCTAGTCACTGCTAGGAATGCCTCAGGGAAGAAAGTGAGTTTTCTCCTATGAATCCAGGTGGTCGCCTGTGCCTTGCTAGGAGTTCACCCCACCGCTTGCCCTAGCTAAAGTGCGAAGTAAACGTGACCCCCAGGCCTCAAGGTAAGCACGAGCGTTTCCTATCAGCAAAGTGTGCTGTGCAGCCATCTCCATGAACCCTGACTCGATAGAGTGCTTTAAATCCTCTACGGCTCTCCAGAGGCCTCAGAGAGACACGTATGAATTCCCTTCTGAGGGAGAGCGTGGGTGCCGTGAGTCCCCTTTTTGTTTTCCGAGCAACACAGCGCAGAACAGGCTGTTGGGGTCAACCCTTTCTATGCAGAGGGAAAGGCAATGAACTGATCCTCGCTTGCATAGCTTGATTTCTACCGCTGTAAAGCAGCCCCAGGACAACGTTTTTGCCAGTATTACATTCAACGTGGCTCTCCCTCTGTGGAGGCCCTCTGAACTGCACTGAAAGAATCCCTGAGCCTACAGAGCCCCCTGGCAACTCTTACCTGTCATCTCTCTATTGTGACGCAAGGTCCACTGTAGGTCCAGCCTGACAGAAAGAACAGAAAAACCGGTCAACTTGTGAGACTTTTGGACGATCCAAAGTCACCTAGGCCTGACTAAGTCATTAAGCGGGTAATGCTCTGCACGGCATGCAAAAGTCCCCGCCTGCAACGAAGTGTGATCATAGAAAGGCCCCGTGTGGCCGAAAGTCTCCAGTAGACAGTCAGTGAGTGATGGTAATTGCGCTGTGGGGTCAAGTTGGAAACTGGAGCATGTGAGAGAAGCCCGACTCTCCCCCTTTGGAAAGCAACTTCGATGCAGCTTCCAAGCTGCCTGAACACCACACCACCAGGACACTGTTCACTGCACAGATGCCTCTGAGGAGCAGTGAGCTTTTGCCAAAGAAACCAAACGCTTGCGCTTCCTTCCTGGGAGCTCAGCCCAGAGCATACTGTAGCTAAAGTGCCAACTAAATGTGACCTCTAGTCTCGAGGTAAGGTGCACATTTTCCCTTTACCAGAGGCAGGGGTGCACCAGTTTCCAGGAAGGCTTAGTCAATGGACGGCTTTAGCTTTAGTGTGCCTCACAGCGCTCAAGCCTCTCACGGGGGCATTTCTTTCCAGGGAAGTGCACCGTGTACCAGAAGCCTTCTGAGCACAATCAAGGGATACACGGCTCTGGGACCATCCCTCACTATGCAGGTGAAAGGGCCGGCAACTCATCTGTTCTCTATGGCTAGCGTTCCACAGCTTTGAAACAGCCCCCGGAGCACGGTTCTTGGGCCGGCTTTCTTTCCATGCGGGTCTGCCACGTTGAGGACACCTAAGCTGCCCTGAAAGAAACCACCGGGGCTCCAATCCACTTTGGGGTCTCCTGCTCGACGTCTCTCTAAGTGAGGCAGAAAGTAGACTTTAGGTCCAGCCCGAAATAATGTAGAGATTGACCGTGAGCCTTGCTAGGCATTTGGAACATGCAAAGTCACCTAGGCCTCCTGAGGGCATTTAGAGGATTATGCCATTCAGCACATGCAGAACACACTGCATCCCAATGTTTCATCGCAGAAGGGCGAATTGTGTTCCAAGGGCCTCCTTTGACTCGTCAGAGAAGAGAGGTATATGTGCTGGGTGATCCGGTGTATAATTGAGAAGCCTGGAAAACGGCAGTATTTTCCCCCTTTTGAAAGGTAGATAGTGGCGGCCTCAAGGCTGACTGAAAGACAGTGCTGTTACCCGTCTTCTAGTCACTGCTAGGAATGCCTCAGGGAAGAAAGTGAGTTTTCTCCTATGAATCCAGGTGGTCGCCTGTGCCTTGCTAGGAGTTCACCCCACCGCTTGCCCTAGCTAAAGTGCGAAGTAAACGTGACCCCCAGGCCTCAAGGTAAGCACGAGCGTTTCCTACCAGCAAAGTGTGCTGTGCAGCCATCTCCATGAACCCTGACTCGATAGAGTGCTTTAAATCCTCTACGGCTCTCCAGAGGCCTCAGAGAGACACGTATGAATTCCCTTCTGAGGGAGAGCGTGGGTGCCGTGAGTCCCCTTTTTGTTTTCCGAGCAACACAGCGCAGAACAGGCTGTTGGGGTCAACCCTTTCTATGCAGAGGGAAAGGCAATGAACTGATCCTCGCTTGCATAGCTTGATTTCTACCGCTGTAAAGCAGCCCCAGGACAACGTTTTTGCCCGTATTACATTCAACGTGGCTCTCCCTCTGTGGAGGCCCTCTGAACTGCACTGAAAGAATCCCTGAGCCTACAGAGCCCCCTGGCAACTCTTACCTGTCATCTCTCTATTGTGACGCAAGGTCCACTGTAGGTCCAGCCTGACAGAAAGAACAGAAAAACCGGTCAACTTGTGAGACTTTTGGACGATCCAAAGTCACCTAGGCCTGACTAAGTCATTAAGCAGGTAATGCTCTGCACGGCATGCAAAAGTCCCCGCCTGCAACGAAGTGTGATCATAGAAAGGCCCCGTGTGGCCGAAAGTCTCCAGTAGACAGTCAGTGAGTGATGGTAATTGCGCTGTGGGGTCAAGTTGGAAACTGGAGCATGTGAGAGAAGCCCGACTCTCCCCCTTTGGAAAGCAACTTCGATGCAGCTTCCAAGCTGCCTGAACACCACACCACCAGGACACTGTTCACTGCACAGATGCCTCTGAGGAGCAGTGAGCTTTTGCCAAAGAAACCAAACGCTTGCGCTTCCTTCCTGGGAGCTCAGCCCAGAGCATACTGTAGCTAAAGTGCCAACTAAATGTGACCTCTAGTCTCGAGGTAAGGTGCACATTTTCCCTTTACCAGAGGCAGGGGTGCACCAGTTTCCAGGAAGGCTTAGTCAATGGACGGCTTTAGCTTTAGTGTGCCTCACAGCGCTCAAGCCTCTCACGGGGGCATTTCTTTCCAGGGAAGTGCACCGTGTACCAGAAGCCTTCTGAGCACAATCAAGGGATACACGGCTCTGGGACCATCCCTCACTATGCAGGTGAAAGGGCCGGCAACTAATCTGTTCTCTATGGCTAGCGTTCCACAGCTTTGAAACAGCCCCAGGAGCACGGTTCTTGGGCCGGCTTTCTTTCCATGCGGGTCTGCCACGTTGAGGACACCTAAGCTGCCCTGAAAGAAACCACCGGGGCTCCAATCCACTTTGGGGTCTCCTGCTCGACGTCTCTCTAAGTGAGGCAGAAAGTAGACTTTAGGTCCAGCCCGAAATAATGTAGAGATTGACCGTGAGCCTTGCTAGGCATTTGGAACATGCAAAGTCACCTAGGCCTCCTGAGGGCATTTAGAGGATTATGCCATTCAGCACATGCAGAACACACTGCATCCCAATGTTTCATCGCAGAAGGGCGAATTGTGTTCCAAGGGCCTCCTTTGGCTCGTCAGAGAAGAGAGGTATATGTGCTGGGTGATCCGGTGTATAATTGAGAAGCCTGGAAAACGGCAGTATTTTCCCCCTTTTGAAAGGTAGATAGTGGCGGCCTCAAGGCTGACTGAAAGACAGTGCTGTTACCCGTCTTCTAGTCACTGCTAGGAATGCCTCAGGGAAGAAAGTGAGTTTTCTCCTATGAATCCAGGTGGTCGCCTGTGCCTTGCTAGGAGTTCACCCCACCGCTTGCCCTAGCTAAAGTGCGAAGTAAACGTGACCCCCAGGCCTCAAGGTAAGCACGAGCGTTTCCTACCAGCAAAGTGTGCTGTGCAGCCATCTCCATGAACCCTGACTCGATAGAGTGCTTTAAATCCTCTACGGCTCTCCAGAGGCCTCAGAGAGACACGTATGAATTCCCTTCTGAGGGAGAGCGTGGGTGCCGTGAGTCCCCTTTTTGTTTTCCGAGCAACACAGCGCAGAACAGGCTGTTGGGGTCAACCCTTTCTATGCAGAGGGAAAGGCAATGAACTGATCCTCGCTTGCATAGCTTGATTTCTACCGCTGTAAAGCAGCCCCAGGACAACGTTTTTGCCCGTATTACATTCAACGTGGCTCTCCCTCTGTGGAGGCCCTCTGAACTGCACTGAAAGAATCCCTGAGCCTACAGAGCCCCCTGGCAACTCTTACCTGTCATCTCTCTATTGTGACGCAAGGTCCACTGTAGGTGCAGCCTGACAGAAAGAACAGAAAAACCGGTCAACTTGTGAGACTTTTGGACGATCCAAAGTCACCTAGGCCTGACTAAGTCATTAAGCGGGTAATGCTCTGCACGGCATGCAAAAGTCCCCGCCTGCAACGAAGTGTGATCATAGAAAGGCCCCGTGTGGCCGAAAGTCTCCAGTAGACAGTCAGTGAGTGATGGTAATTGCGCTGTGGGGTCAAGTTGGAAACTGGAGCATGTGAGAGAAGCCCGACTCTCCCCCTTTGGAAAGCAACTTCGATGCAGCTTCCAAGCTGCCTGAACACCACACCACCAGGACACTGTTCACTGCACAGATGCCTCTGAGGAGCAGTGAGCTTTTGCCAAAGAAACCAAACGCTTGCGCTTCCTTCCTGGGAGCTCAGCCCAGAGCATACTGTAGCTAAAGTGCCAACTAAATGTGACCTCTAGTCTCGAGGTAAGGTGCACATTTTCCCTTTACCAGAGGCAGGGGTGCACCAGTTTCCAGGAAGGCTTAGTCAATGGACGGCTTTAGCTTTAGTGTGCCTCACAGCGCTCAAGCCTCTCACGGGGGCATTTCTTTCCAGGGAAGTGCACCGTGTACCAGAAGCCTTCTGAGCACAATCAAGGGATACACGGCTCTGGGACCATCCCTCACTATGCAGGTGAAAGGGCCGGCAACTAATCTGTTCTCTATGGCTAGCGTTCCACAGCTTTGAAACAGCCCCAGGAGCACGGTTCTTGGGCCGGCTTTCTTTCCATGCGGGTCTGCCACGTTGAGGACACCTAAGCTGCCCTGAAAGAAACCACCGGGGCTCCAATCCACTTTGGGGTCTCCTGCTCGACGTCTCTCTAAGTGAGGCAGAAAGTAGACTTTAGGTCCAGCCCGAAATAATGTAGAGATTGACCGTGAGCCTTGCTAGGCATTTGGAACATGCAAAGTCACCTAGGCCTCCTGAGGGCATTTAGAGGATTATGCCATTCAGCACATGCAGAACACACTGCATCCCAATGTTTCATCGCAGAAGGGCGAATTGTGTTCCAAGGGCCTCCTTTGGCTCGTCAGAGAAGAGAGGTATATGTGCTGGGTGATCCGGTGTATAATTGAGAAGCCTGGAAAACGGCAGTATTTTCCCCCTTTTGAAAGGTAGATAGTGGCGGCCTCAAGGCTGACTGAAAGACAGTGCTGTTACCCGTCTTCTAGTCACTGCTAGGAATGCCTCAGGGAAGAAAGTGAGTTTTCTCCTATGAATCCAGGTGGTCGCCTGTGCCTTGCTAGGAGTTCACCCCACCGCTTGCCCTAGCTAAAGTGCGAAGTAAACGTGACCCCCAGGCCTCAAGGTAAGCACGAGCGTTTCCTATCAGCAAAGTGTGCTGTGCAGCCATCTCCATGAACCCTGACTTGATAGAGTGCTTTAAATCCTCTACGGCTCTCCAGAGGCCTCAGAGAGACACGTATGAATTCCCTTCTGAGGGAGAGCGTGGGTGCCGTGAGTCCCCTTTTTGTTTTCCGAGCAACACAGCGCAGAACAGGCTGTTGGGGTCAACCCTTTCTATGCAGAGGGAAAGGCAATGAACTGATCCTCGCTTGCATAGCTTGATTTCTACCGCTGTAAAGCAGCCCCAGGACAACGTTTTTGCCAGTATTACATTCAACGTGGCTCTCCCTCTGTGGAGGCCCTCTGAACTGCACTGAAAGAATCCCTGAGCCTACAGAGCCCCCTGGCAACTCTTACCTGTCATCTCTCTATTGTGACGCAAGGTCCACTGTAGGTCCAGCCTGACAGAAAGAACAGAAAAACCGGTCAACTTGTGAGACTTTTGGACGATCCAAAGTCACCTAGGCCTGACTAAGTCATTAAGCGGGTAATGCTCTGCACGGCATGCAAAAGTCCCCGCCTGCAACGAAGTGTGATCATAGAAAGGCCCCGTGTGGCCGAATGTCTCCAGTAGACAGTCAGTGAGTGATGGTAATTGCGCTGTGGGGTCAAGTTGGAAACTGGAGCATGTGAGAGAAGCCCGACTCTCCCCCTTTGGAAAGCAACTTCGATGCAGCTTCCAAGCTGCCTGAACACCACACCACCAGGACACTGTTCACTGCACAGATGCCTCTGAGGAGCAGTGAGCTTTTGCCAAAGAAACCAAACGCTTGCGCTTCCTTCCTGGGAGCTCAGCCCAGAGCATACTGTAGCTAAAGTGCCAACTAAATGTGACCTCTAGTCTCGAGGTAAGGTGCACATTTTCCCTTTACCAGAGGCAGGGGTGCACCAGTTTCCAGGAAGGCTTAGTCAATGGACGGCTTTAGCTTTAGTGTGCCTCACAGCGCTCAAGCCTCTCACGGGGGCATTTCTTTCCAGGGAAGTGCACCGTGTACCAGAAGCCTTCTGAGCACAATCAAGGGATACACGGCTCTGGGACCATCCCTCACTATGCAGGTGAAAGGGCCGGCAACTCATCTGTTCTCTATGGCTAGCGTTCCACAGCTTTGAAACAGCCCCAGGAGCACGGTTCTTGGGCCGGCTTTCTTTCCATGCGGGTCTGCCACGTTGAGGACACCTAAGCTGCCCTGAAAGAAACCACCGGGGCTCCAATCCACTTTGGGGTCTCCTGCTCGACGTCTCTCTAAGTGAGGCAGAAAGTAGACTTTAGGTCCAGCCCGAAATAATGTAGAGATTGACCGTGAGCCTTGCTAGGCATTTGGAACATGCAAAGTCACCTAGGCCTCCTGAGGGCATTTAGAGGATTATGCCATTCAGCACATGCAGAACACACTGCATCCCAATGTTTCATCGCAGAAGGGCGAATTGTGTTCCAAGGGCCTCCTTTGGCTCGTCAGAGAAGAGAGGTATATGTGCTGGGTGATCCGGTGTATAATTGAGAAGCCTGGAAAACGGCAGTATTTTCCCCCTTTTGAAAGGTAGATAGTGGCGGCCTCAAGGCTGACTGAAAGAAAGTGCTGTTACCCGTCTTCTAGTCACTGCTAGGAATGCCTCAGGGAAGAAAGTGAGTTTTCTCCTATGAATCCAGGTGGTCGCCTGTGCCTTGCTAGGAGTTCACCCCACCGCTTGCCCTAGCTAAAGTGCGAAGTAAACGTGACCCCCAGGCCTCAAGGTAAGCACGAGCGTTTCCTATCAGCAAAGTGTGCTGTGCAGCCATCTCCATGAACCCTGACTCGATAGAGTGCTTTAAATCCTCTACGGCTCTCCAGAGGCCTCAGAGAGACACGTATGAATTCCCTTCTGAGGGAGAGCGTGGGTGCCGTGAGTCCCCTTTTTGTTTTCCGAGCAACACAGCGCAGAACAGGCTGTTGGGGTCAACCCTTTCTATGCAGAGGGAAAGGCAATGAACTGATCCTCGCTTGCATAGCTTGATTTCTACCGCTGTAAAGCAGCCCCAGGACAACGTTTTTGCCCGTATTACATTCAACGTGGCTCTCCCTCTGTGGAGGCCCTCTGAACTGCACTGAAAGAATCCCTGAGCCTACAGAGCCCCCTGGCAACTCTTACCTGTCATCTCTCTATTGTGACGCAAGGTCCACTGTAGGTCCAGCCTGACAGAAAGAACAGAAAAACCGGTCAACTTGTGAGACTTTTGGACGATCCAAAGTCACCTAGGCCTGACTAAGTCATTAAGCGGGTAATGCTCTGCACGGCATGCAAAAGTCCCCGCCTGCAACGAAGTGTGATCATAGAAAGGCCCCGTGTGGCCGAAAGTCTCCAGTAGACAGTCAGTGAGTGATGGTAATTGCGCTGTGGGGTCAAGTTGGAAACTGGAGCATGTGAGAGAAGCCCGACTCTCCCCCTTTGGAAAGCAACTTCGATGCAGCTTCCAAGCTGCCTGAACACCACACCACCAGGACACTGTTCACTGCACAGATGCCTCTGAGGAGCAGTGAGCTTTTGCCAAAGAAACCAAACGCTTGCGCTTCCTTCCTGGGAGCTCAGCCCAGAGCATACTGTAGCTAAAGTGCCAACTAAATGTGACCTCTAGTCTCGAGGTAAGGTGCACATTTTCCCTTTACCAGAGGCAGGGGTGCACCAGTTTCCAGGAAGGCTTAGTCAATGGACGGCTTTAGCTTTAGTGTGCCTCACAGCGCTCAAGCCTCTCACGGGGGCATTTCTTTCCAGGGAAGTGCACCGTGTACCAGAAGCCTTCTGAGCACAATCAAGGGATACACGGCTCTGGGACCATCCCTCACTATGCAGGTGAAAGGGCCGGCAACTAATCTGTTCTCTATGGCTAGCGTTCCACAGCTTTGAAACAGCCCCAGGAGCACGGTTCTTGGGCCGGCTTTCTTTCCATGCGGGTCTGCCACGTTGAGGACACCTAAGCTGCCCTGAAAGAAACCACCGGGGCTCCAATCCACTTTGGGGTCTCCTGCTCGACGTCTCTCTAAGTGAGGCAGAAAGTAGACTTTAGGTCCAGCCCGAAATAATGTAGAGATTGACCGTGAGCCTTGCTAGGCATTTGGAACATGCAAAGTCACCTAGGCCTCCTGAGGGCATTTAGAGGATTATGCCATTCAGCACATGCAGAACACACTGCATCCCAATGTTTCATCGCAGAAGGGCGAATTGTGTTCCAAGGGCCTCCTTTGGCTCGTCAGAGAAGAGAGGTATATGTGCTGGGTGATCCGGTGTATAATTGAGAAGCCTGGAAAACGGCAGTATTTTCCCCCTTTTGAAAGGTAGATAGTGGCGGCCTCAAGGCTGACTGAAAGACAGTGCTGTTACCCGTCTTCTAGTCACTGCTAGGAATGCCTCAGGGAAGAAAGTGAGTTTTCTCCTATGAATCCAGGTGGTCGCCTGTGCCTTGCTAGGAGTTCACCCCACCGCTTGCCCTAGCTAAAGTGCGAAGTAAACGTGACCCCCAGGCCTCAAGGTAAGCACGAGCGTTTCCTATCAGCAAAGTGTGCTGTGCAGCCATCTCCATGAACCCTGACTCGATAGAGTGCTTTAAATCCTCTACGGCTCTCCAGAGGCCTCAGAGAGACACGTATGAATTCCCTTCTGAGGGAGAGCGTGGGTGCCGTGAGTCCCCTTTTTGTTTTCCGAGCAACACAGCGCAGAACAGGCTGTTGGGGTCAACCCTTTCTATGCAGAGGGAAAGGCAATGAACTGATCCTCGCTTGCATAGCTTGATTTCTACCGCTGTAAAGCAGCCCCAGGACAACGTTTTTGCCAGTATTACATTCAACGTGGCTCTCCCTCTGTGGAGGCCCTCTGAACTGCACTGAAAGAATCCCTGAGCCTACAGAGCCCCCTGGCAACTCTTACCTGTCATCTCTCTATTGTGACGCAAGGTCCACTGTAGGTCCAGCCTGACAGAAAGAACAGAAAAACCGGTCAACTTGTGAGACCTTTGGACGATCCAAAGTCACCTAGGCCTGACTAAGTCATTAAGCGGGTAATGCTCTGCACGGCATGCAAAAGTCCCCGCCTGCAACGAAGTGTGATCATAGAAAGGCCCCGTGTGGCCGAAAGTCTCCAGTAGACAGTCAGTGAGTGATGGTAATTGCGCTGTGGGGTCAAGTTGGAAACTGGAGCATGTGAGAGAAGCCCGACTCTCCCCCTTTGGAAAGCAACTTCGATGCAGCTTCCAAGCTGCCTGAACACCACACCACCAGGACACTGTTCACTGCACAGATGCCTCTGAGGAGCAGTGAGCTTTTGCCAAAGAAACCAAACGCTTGCGCTTCCTTCCTGGGAGCTCAGCCCAGAGCATACTGTAGCTAAAGTGCCAACTAAATGTGACCTCTAGTCTCGAGGTAAGGTGCACATTTTCCCTTTACCAGAGGCAGGGGTGCACCAGTTTCCAGGAAGGCTTAGTCAATGGACAGCTTTAGCTTTAGTGTGCCTCACAGCGCTCAAGCCTCTCACGGGGGCATTTCTTTCCAGGGAAGTGCACCGTGTACCAGAAGCCTTCTGAGCACAATCAAGGGATACACGGCTCTGGGACCATCCCTCACTATGCAGGTGAAAGGGCCGGCAACTCATCTGTTCTCTATGGCTAGCGTTCCACAGCTTTGAAACAGCCCCAGGAGCACGGTTCTTGGGCCGGCTTTCTTTCCATGCGGGTCTGCCACGTTGAGGACACCTAAGCTGCCCTGAAAGAAACCACCGGGGCTCCAATCCACTTTGGGGTCTCCTGCTCGACGTCTCTCTAAGTGAGGCAGAAAGTAGACTTTAGGTCCAGCCCGAAATAATGTAGAGATTGACCGTGAGCCTTGCTAGGCATTTGGAACATGCAAAGTCACCTAGGCCTCCTGAGGGCATTTAGAGGATTATGCCATTCAGCACATGCAGAACACACTGCATCCCAATGTTTCATCGCAGAAGGGCGAATTGTGTTCCAAGGGCCTCCTTTGGCTTGTCAGAGAAGAGAGGTATATGTGCTGGGTGATCCGGTGTATAATTGAGAAGCCTGGAAAACGGCAGTATTTTCCCCCTTTTGAAAGGTAGATAGTGGCGGCCTCAAGGCTGACTGAAAGACAGTGCTGTTACCCGTCTTCTAGTCACTGCTAGGAATGCCTCAGGGAAGAAAGTGAGTTTTCTCCTATGAATCCAGGTGGTCGCCTGTGCCTTGCTAGGAGTTCACCCCACCGCTTGCCCTAGCTAAAGTGCGAAGTAAACGTGACCCCCAGGCCTCAAGGTAAGCACGAGCGTTTCCTATCAGCCAAGTGTGCTGTGCAGCCATCTCCATGAACCCTGACTCGATAGAGTGCTTTAAATCCTCTACGGCTCTCCAGAGGCCTCAGAGAGACACGTATGAATTCCCTTCTGAGGGAGAGCGTGGGTGCCGTGAGTCCCCTTTTTGTTTTCCGAGCAACACAGCGCAGAACAGGCTGTTGGGGTCAACCCTTTCTATGCAGAGGGAAAGGCAATGAACTGATCCTCGCTTGCATAGCTTGATTTCTACCGCTGTAAAGCAGCCCCAGGACAACGTTTTTGCCAGTATTACATTCAACGTGGCTCTCCCTCTGTGGAGGCCCTCTGAACTGCACTGAAAGAATCCCTGAGCCTACAGAGCCCCCTGGCAACTCTTACCTGTCATCTCTCTATTGTGACGCAAGGTCCACTGTAGGTCCAGCCTGACAGAAAGAACAGAAAAACCGGTCAACTTGTGAGACTTTTGGACGATCCAAAGTCACCTAGGCCTGACTAAGTCATTAAGCGGGTAATGCTCTGCACGGCATGCAAAAGTCCCCGCCTGCAACGAAGTGTGATCATAGAAAGGCCCCGTGTGGCCGAAAGTCTCCAGTAGACAGTCAGTGAGTGATGGTAATTGCGCTGTGGGGTCAAGTTGGAAACTGGAGCATGTGAGAGAAGCCCGACTCTCCCCCTTTGGAAAGCAACTTCGATGCAGCTTCCAAGCTGCCTGAACACCACACCACCAGGACACTGTTCACTGCACAGATGCCTCTGAGGAGCAGTGAGCTTTTGCCAAAGAAACCAAACGCTTGCGCTTCCTTCCTGGGAGCTCAGCCCAGAGCATACTGTAGCTAAAGTGCCAACTAAATGTGACCTCTAGTCTCGAGGTAAGGTGCACATTTTCCCTTTACCAGAGGCAGGGGTGCACCAGTTTCCAGGAAGGCTTAGTCAATGGACGGCTTTAGCTTTAGTGTGCCTCACAGCGCTCAAGCCTCTCACGGGGGCATTTCTTTCCAGGGAAGTGCACCGTGTACCAGAAGCCTTCTGAGCACAATCAAGGGATACACGGCTCTGGGACCATCCCTCACTATGCAGGTGAAAGGGCCGGCAACTAATCTGTTCTCTATGGCTAGCGTTCCACAGCTTTGAAACAGCCCCAGGAGCACGGTTCTTGGGCCGGCTTTCTTTCCATGCGGGTCTGCCACGTTGAGGACACCTAAGCTGCCCTGAAAGAAACCACCGGGGCTCCAATCCACTTTGGGGTCTCCTGCTCGACGTCTCTCTAAGTGAGGCAGAAAGTAGACTTTAGGTCCAGCCCGAAATAATGTAGAGATTGACCGTGAGCCTTGCTAGGCATTTGGAACATGCAAAGTCACCTAGGCCTCCTGAGGGCATTTAGAGGATTATGCCATTCAGCACATGCAGAACACACTGCATCCCAATGTTTCATCGCAGAAGGGCGAATTGTGTTCCAAGGGCCTCCTTTGGCTCGTCAGAGAAGAGAGGTATATGTGCTGGGTGATCCGGTGTATAATTGAGAAGCCTGGAAAACGGCAGTATTTTCCCCCTTTTGAAAGGTAGATAGTGGCGGCCTCAAGGCTGACTGAAAGACAGTGCTGTTACCCGTCTTCTAGTCACTGCTAGGAATGCCTCAGGGAAGAAAGTGAGTTTTCTCCTATGAATCCAGGTGGTCGCCTGTGCCTTGCTAGGAGTTCACCCCACCGCTTGCCCTAGCTAAAGTGCGAAGTAAACGTGACCCCCAGGCCTCAAGGTAAGCACGAGCGTTTCCTATCAGCAAAGTGTGCTGTGCAGCCATCTCCATGAACCCTGACTCGATAGAGTGCTTTAAATCCTCTACGGCTCTCCGGAGGCCTCAGAGAGACACGTATGAATTCCCTTCTGAGGGAGAGCGTGGGTGCCGTGAGTCCCCTTTTTGTTTTCCGAGCAACACAGCGCAGAACAGGCTGTTGGGGTCAACCCTTTCTATGCAGAGGGAAAGGCAATGAACTGATCCTCGCTTGCATAGCTTGATTTCTACCGCTGTAAAGCAGCCCCAGGACAACGTTTTTGCCAGTATTACATTCAACGTGGCTCTCCCTCTGTGGAGGCCCTCTGAACTGCACTGAAAGAATCCCTGAGCCTACAGAGCCCCCTGGCAACTCTTACCTGTCATCTCTCTATTGTGACGCAAGGTCCACTGTAGGTCCAGCCTGACAGAAAGAACAGAAAAACCGGTCAACTTGTGAGACTTTTGGACGATCCAAAGTCACCTAGGCCTGACTAAGTCATTAAGCAGGTAATGCTCTGCACGGCATGCAAAAGTCCCCGCCTGCAACGAAGTGTGATCATAGAAAGGCCCCGTGTGGCCGAATGTCTCCAGTAGACAGTCAGTGAGTGATGGTAATTGCGCTGTGGGGTCAAGTTGGAAACTGGAGCATGTGAGAGAAGCCCGACTCTCCCCCTTTGGAAAGCAACTTCGATGCAGCTTCCAAGCTGCCTGAACACCACACCACCAGGACACTGTTCACTGCACAGATGCCTCTGAGGAGCAGTGAGCTTTTGCCAAAGAAACCAAACGCTTGCGCTTCCTTCCTGGGAGCTCAGCCCAGAGCATACTGTAGCTAAAGTGCCAACTAAATGTGACCTCTAGTCTCGAGGTAAGGTGCACATTTTCCCTTTACCAGAGGCAGGGGTGCACCAGTTTCCAGGAAGGCTTAGTCAATGGACGGCTTTAGCTTTAGTGTGCCTCACAGCGCTCAAGCCTCTCACGGGGGCATTTCTTTCCAAGGAAGTGCACCGTGTACCAGAAGCCTTCTGAGCACAATCAAGGGATACACGGCTCTGGGACCATCCCTCACTATGCAGGTGAAAGGGCCGGCAACTAATCTGTTCTCTATGGCTAGCGTTCCACAGCTTTGAAACAGCCCCCGGAGCACGGTTCTTGGGCCGGCTTTCTTTCCATGCGGGTCTGCCACGTTGAGGACACCTAAGCTGCCCTGAAAGAAACCACCGGGGCTCCAATCCACTTTGGGGTCTCCTGCTCGACGTCTCTCTAAGTGAGGCAGAAAGTAGACTTTAGGTCCAGCCCGAAATAAAGTAGAGATTGACCGTGAGCCTTGCTAGGCATTTGGAACATGCAAAGTCACCTAGGCCTCCTGAGGGCATTTAGAGGATTATGCCAATCAGCACATGCAGAACACACTGCATCCCAAAGTTTCATCGCAGAAGGCCGAATTGTGTTCCAAGGGCCTCCTTTGGCTTGTCAGAGAAGAGAGGTATATGTGCTGGGTGATCCGGTGTATAATTGAGAAGCCTGGAAAAAGGCAGTATTTTCCCCCATTTGAAAGGTACATAGTGGCGGCCTCAAGGCTCACTGAAAGACAGTGCTGTTACCCGTCTTCTAGTCACTGCTAAGAATGCCTCAGGGAAGAAAGTGAGTTTTCTCCTATGAATCCAGGTGGTCGCCTGTGCCTTGCTAGGAGTTCACCCCACCGCTTGCCCTAGCTAAAGTGCGAAGTAAACGTGACCCCCAGGCCTCAAGGTAAGCACGAGCGTTTCCTATCAGCAAAGTTTGCTGTGCAGCCATCTCCATGAACCCTGACTCGATAGAGTGCTTTAAATCCTCTACGGCTCTCCGGAGGCCTCAGAGAGACACGTATGAATTCCGTTCTGAGGGAGAGCGTGGGTGCCGTGAGTCCCCTTTTTGTTTTCCGAGCAACACAGCGCAGAACAGGCTGTTGGGTTCAACCCTTTCTATGCAGAGGGAAAGGCAATGAACTGATCCTCGCTTGCATAGCTTGATTTCTACCGCTGTAAAGCAGCCCCAGGACAACGTTTTTGCCAGTATTACATTCAACGTGGCTCTCCCTCTGTGGAGGCCCTCTGAACTGCACTGAAAGAATCCCTGAGCCTACAGAGCCCCCTGGCAACTCTTACCTGTCATCTCTCTATTGTGACGCAAGGTCCACTGTAGGTCCAGCCTGACAGAAAGAACAGAAAAACCGGTCAACTTGTGAGACTTTTGGACGATCCAAAGTCACCTAGGCCTGACTAAGTCATTAAGCGGGTAATGCTCTGCACGGCATGCAAAAGTCCCCGCCTGCAACGAAGTGTGATCATAGAAAGGCCCCGTGTGGCCGAAAGTCTCCAGTAGACAGTCAGTGAGTGATGGTAATTGCGCTGTGGGGTCAAGTTGGAAACTGGAGCATGTGAGAGAAGCCCGACTTTCCCCCTTTGGAAAGCAACTTCGATGCAGCTTCCAAGCTGCCTGAACACCACACCACCAGGACACTGTTCACTGCACAGATGCCTCTGAGGAGCAGTGAGCTTTTGCCAAAGAAACCAAACGCTTGCGCTTCCTTCCTGGGAGCTCAGCCCAGAGCATACTGTAGCTAAAGTGCCAACTAAATGTGACCTCTAGTCTCGAGGTAAGGTGCACATTTTCCCTTTACCAGAGGCAGGGGTGCACCAGTTTCCAGGAAGGCTTAGTCAATGGACGGCTTTAGCTTTAGTGTGCCTCACAGCGCTCAAGCCTCTCACGGGGGCATTTCTTTCCAAGGAAGTGCACCGTGTACCAGAAGCCTTCTGAGCACAATCAAGGGATACACGGCTCTGGGACCATCCCTCACTATGCAGGTGAAAGGGCCGGCAACTAATCTGTTCTCTATGGCTAGCGTTCCACAGCTTTGAAACAGCCCCCGGAGCACGGTTCTTGGGCCGGCTTTCTTTCCATGCGGGTCTGCCACGTTGAGGACACCTAAGCTGCCCTGAAAGAAACCACCGGGGCTCCAATCCACTTTGGGGTCTCCTGCTCGACGTCTCTCTAAGTGAGGCAGAAAGTAGACTTTAGGTCCAGCCCGAAATAATGTAGAGATTGACCGTGAGCCTTGCTAGGCATTTGGAACATGCAAAGTCACCTAGGCCTCCTGAGGGCATTTAGAGGATTATGCCATTCAGCACATGCAGAACACACTGCATCCCAATGTTTCATCGCAGAAGGGCGAATTGTGTTCCAAGGGCCTCCTTTGGCTTGTCAGAGAAGAGAGGTATATGTGCTGGGTGATCCGGTGTATAATTGAGAAGCCTGGAAAACGGCAGTATTTTCCCCCTTTTGAAAGGTAGATAGTGGCGGCCTCAAGGCTGACTGAAAGACAGTGCTGTTACCCGTCTTCTAGTCACTGCTAGGAATGCCTCAGGGAAGAAAGTGAGTTTTCTCCTATGAATCCAGGTGGTCGCCTGTGCCTTGCTAGGAGTTCACCCCACCGCTTGCCCTAGCTAAAGTGCGAAGTAAACGTGACCCCCAGGCCTCAAGGTAAGCACGAGCGTTTCCTATCAGCCAAGTGTGCTGTGCAGCCATCTCCATGAACCCTGACTCGATAGAGTGCTTTAAATCCTCTACGGCTCTCCAGAGGCCTCAGAGAGACACGTATGAATTCCCTTCTGAGGGAGAGCGTGGGTGCCGTGAGTCCCCTTTTTGTTTTCCGAGCAACACAGCGCAGAACAGGCTGTTGGGGTCAACCCTTTCTATGCAGAGGGAAAGGCAATGAACTGATCCTCGCTTGCATAGCTTGATTTCTACCGCTGTAAAGCAGCCCCAGGACAACGTTTTTGCCAGTATTACATTCAACGTGGCTCTCCCTCTGTGGAGGCCCTCTGAACTGCACTGAAAGAATCCCTGAGCCTACAGAGCCCCCTGGCAACTCTTACCTGTCATCTCTCTATTGTGACGCAAGGTCCACTGTAGGTCCAGCCTGACAGAAAGAACAGAAAAACCGGTCAACTTGTGAGACTTTTGGACGATCCAAAGTCACCTAGGCCTGACTAAGTCATTAAGCGGGTAATGCTCTGCACGGCATGCAAAAGTCCCCGCCTGCAACGAAGTGTGATCATAGAAAGGCCCCGTGTGGCCGAAAGTCTCCAGTAGACAGTCAGTGAGTGATGGTAATTGCGCTGTGGGGTCAAGTTGGAAACTGGAGCATGTGAGAGAAGCCCGACTCTCCCCCTTTGGAAAGCAACTTCGATGCAGCTTCCAAGCTGCCTGAACACCACACCACCAGGACACTGTTCACTGCACAGATGCCTCTGAGGAGCAGTGAGCTTTTGCCAAAGAAACCAAACGCTTGCGCTTCCTTCCTGGGAGCTCAGCCCAGAGCATACTGTAGCTAAAGTGCCAACTAAATGTGACCTCTAGTCTCGAGGTAAGGTGCACATTTTCCCTTTACCAGAGGCAGGGGTGCACCAGTTTCCAGGAAGGCTTAGTCAATGGACAGCTTTAGCTTTAGTGTGCCTCACAGCGCTCAAGCCTCTCACGGGGGCATTTCTTTCCAGGGAAGTGCACCGTGTACCAGAAGCCTTCTGAGCACAATCAAGGGATACACGGCTCTGGGACCATCCCTCACTATGCAGGTGAAAGGCCTGGCAGCTAATCTGTTCTCTATGGCTAGCGTTCCACAGCTTTGAAACAGCCCCAGGAGCACGGTTCTTGGGCCGGCTTTCTTTCCATGCGGGTCTGCCACGTTGAGGACACCTAAGCTGCCCTGAAAGAAACCACCGGGGCTCCAATCCACTTTGGGGTCTCCTGCTCGACGTCTCTCTAAGTGAGGCAGAAAGTAGACTTTAGGTCCAGCCCGAAATAATGTAGAGATTGACCGTGAGCCTTGCTAGGCATTTGGAACATGCAAAGTCACCTAGGCCTCCTGAGGGCATTTAGAGGATTATGCCATTCAGCACATGCAGAACACACTGCATCCCAATGTTTCATCGCAGAAGGGCGAATTGTGTTCCAAGGGCCTCCTTTGGCTTGTCAGAGAAGAGAGGTATATGTGCTGGGTGATCCGGTGTATAATGGAGAAGCCTGGAAAACGGCAGTATTTTCCCCCTTTTGAAAGGTAGATAGTGGCGGCCTCAAGGCTGACTGAAAGACAGTGCTGTTACCCGTCTTCTAGTCACTGCTAGGAATGCCTCAGGGAAGAAAGTGAGTTTTCTCCTATGAATCCAGGTGGTCGCCTGTGCCTTGCTAGGAGTTCACCCCACCGCTTGCCCTAGCTAAAGTGCGAAGTAAACGTGACCCCCAGGCCTCAAGGTAAGCACGAGCGTTTCCTATCAGCCAAGTGTGCTGTGCAGCCATCTCCATGAACCCTGACTCGATAGAGTGCTTTAAATCCTCTACGGCTCTCCAGAGGCCTCAGAGAGACACGTATGAATTCCCTTCTGAGGGAGAGCGTGGGTGCCGTGAGTCCCCTTTTTGTTTTCCGAGCAACACAGCGCAGAACAGGCTGTTGGGGTCAACCCTTTCTATGCAGAGGGAAAGGCAATGAACTGATCCTCGCTTGCATAGCTTGATTTCTACCGCTGTAAAGCAGCCCCAGGACAACGTTTTTGCCAGTATTACATTCAACGTGGCTCTCCCTCTGTGGAGGCCCTCTGAACTGCACTGAAAGAATCCCTGAGCCTACAGAGCCCCCTGGCAACTCTTACCTGTCATCTCTCTATTGTGACGCAAGGTCCACTGTAGGTCCAGCCTGACAGAAAGAACAGAAAAACCGGTCAACTTGTGAGACTTTTGGACGATCCAAAGTCACCTAGGCCTGACTAAGTCATTAAGCGGGTAATGCTCTGCACGGCATGCAAAAGTCCCCGCCTGCAACGAAGTGTGATCATAGAAAGGCCCCGTGTGGCCGAAAGTCTCCAGTAGACAGTCAGTGAGTGATGGTAATTGCGCTGTGGGGTCAAGTTGGAAACTGGAGCATGTGAGAGAAGCCCGACTCTCCCCCTTTGGAAAGCAACTTCGATGCAGCTTCCAAGCTGCCTGAACACCACACCACCAGGACACTGTTCACTGCACAGATGCCTCTGAGGAGCAGTGAGCTTTTGCCAAAGAAACCAAACGCTTGCGCTTCCTTCCTGGGAGCTCAGCCCAGAGCATACTGTAGCTAAAGTGCCAACTAAATGTGACCTCTAGTCTCGAGGTAAGGTGCACATTTTCCCTTTACCAGAGGCAGGGGTGCACCAGTTTCCAGGAAGGCTTAGTCAATGGACAGCTTTAGCTTTAGTGTGCCTCACAGCGCTCAAGCCTCTCACGGGGGCATTTCTTTCCAGGGAAGTGCACCGTGTACCAGAAGCCTTCTGAGCACAATCAAGGGATACACGGCTCTGGGACCATCCCTCACTATGCAGGTGAAAGGCCTGGCAGCTAATCTGTTCTCTATGGCTAGCGTTCCACAGCTTTGAAACAGCCCCAGGAGCACGGTTCTTGGGCCGGCTTTCTTTCCATGCGGGTCTGCCACGTTGAGGACACCTAAGCTGCCCTGAAAGAAACCACCGGGGCTCCAATCCACTTTGGGGTCTCCTGCTCGACGTCTCTCTAAGTGAGGCAGAAAGTAGACTTTAGGTCCAGCCCGAAATAATGTAGAGATTGACCGTGAGCCTTGCTAGGCATTTGGAACATGCAAAGTCACCTAGGCCTCCTGAGGGCATTTAGAGGATTATGCCATTCAGCACATGCAGAACACACTGCATCCCAATGTTTCATCGCAGAAGGGCGAATTGTGTTCCAAGGGCCTCCTTTGGCTTGTCAGAGAAGAGAGGTATATGTGCTGGGTGATCCGGTGTATAATTGAGAAGCCTGGAAAATGGCAGTATTTTCCCCCTTTTGAAAGGTAGATAGTGGCGGCCTCAAGGCTGACTGAAAGACAGTGCTGTTACCCGTCTTCTAGTCACTGCTAGGAATGCCTCAGGGAAGAAAGTGAGTTTTCTCCTATGAATCCAGGTGGTCGCCTGTGCCTTGCTAGGAGTTCACCCCACCGCTTGCCCTAGCTAAAGTGCGAAGTAAACGTGACCCCCAGGCCTCAAGGTAAGCACGAGCGTTTCCTATCAGCCAAGTGTGCTGTGCAGCCATCTCCATGAACCCTGACTCGATAGAGTGCTTTAAATCCTCTACGGCTCTCCAGAGGCCTCAGAGAGACACGTATGAATTCCCTTCTGAGGGAGAGCGTGGGTGCCGTGAGTCCCCTTTTTGTTTTCCGAGCAACACAGCGCAGAACAGGCTGTTGGGGTCAACCCTTTCTATGCAGAGGGAAAGGCAATGAACTGATCCTCGCTTGCATAGCTTGATTTCTACCGCTGTAAAGCAGCCCCAGGACAACGTTTTTGCCAGTATTACATTCAACGTGGCTCTCCCTCTGTGGAGGCCCTCTGAACTGCACTGAAAGAATCCCTGAGCCTACAGAGCCCCCTGGCAACTCTTACCTGTCATCTCTCTATTGTGACGCAAGGTCCACTGTAGGTCCAGCCTGACAGAAAGAACAGAAAAACCGGTCAACTTGTGAGACTTTTGGACGATCCAAAGTCACCTAGGCCTGACTAAGTCATTAAGCGGGTAATGCTCTGCACGGCATGCAAAAGTCCCCGCCTGCAACGAAGTGTGATCATAGAAAGGCCCCGTGTGGCCGAAAGTCTCCAGTAGACAGTCAGTGAGTGATGGTAATTGCGCTGTGGGGTCAAGTTGGAAACTGGAGCATGTGAGAGAAGCCCGACTCTCCCCCTTTGGAAAGCAACTTCGATGCAGCTTCCAAGCTGCCTGAACACCACACCACCAGGACACTGTTCACTGCACAGATGCCTCTGAGGAGCAGTGAGCTTTTGCCAAAGAAACCAAACGCTTGCGCTTCCTTCCTGGGAGCTCAGCCCAGAGCATACTGTAGCTAAAGTGCCAACTAAATGTGACCTCTAGTCTCGAGGTAAGGTGCACATTTTCCCTTTACCAGAGGCAGGGGTGCACCAGTTTCCAGGAAGGCTTAGTCAATGGACGGCTTTAGCTTTAGTGTGCCTCACAGCGCTCAAGCCTCTCACGGGGGCATTTCTTTCCAGGGAAGTGCACCGTGTACCAGAAGCCTTCTGAGCACAATCAAGGGATACACGGCTCTGGGACCATCCCTCACTATGCAGGTGAAAGGGCCGGCAACTCATCTGTTCTCTATGGCTAGCGTTCCACAGCTTTGAAACAGCCCCAGGAGCACGGTTCTTGGGCCGGCTTTCTTTCCATGCGGGTCTGCCACGTTGAGGACACCTAAGCTGCCCTGAAAGAAACCACCGGGGCTCCAATCCACTTTGGGGTCTCCTGCTCGACGTCTCTCTAAGTGAGGCAGAAAGTAGACTTTAGGTCCAGCCCGAAATAATGTAGAGATTGACCGTGAGCCTTGCTAGGCATTTGGAACATGCAAAGTCACCTAGGCCTCCTGAGGGCATTTAGAGGATTATGCCATTCAGCACATGCAGAACACACTGCATCCCAATGTTTCATCGCAGAAGGGCGAATTGTGTTCCAAGGGCCTCCTTTGGCTCGTCAGAGAAGAGAGGTATATGTGCTGGGTGATCCGGTGTATAATTGAGAAGCCTGGAAAACGGCAGTATTTTCCCCCTTTTGAAAGGTAGATAGTGGCGGCCTCAAGGCTGACTGAAAGACAGTGCTGTTACCCGTCTTCTAGTCACTGCTAGGAATGCCTCAGGGAAGAAAGTGAGTTTTCTCCTATGAATCCAGGTGGTCGCCTGTGCCTTGCTAGGAGTTCACCCCACCGCTTGCCCTAGCTAAAGTGCGAAGTAAACGTGACCCCCAGGCCTCAAGGTAAGCACGAGCGTTTCCTATCAGCAAAGTGTGCTGTGCAGCCATCTCCATGAACCCTGACTCGATAGAGTGCTTTAAATCCTCTACGGCTCTCCAGAGGCCTCAGAGAGACACGTATGAATTCCCTTCTGAGGGAGAGCGTGGGTGCCGTGAGTCCCCTTTTTGTTTTCCGAGCAACACAGCGCAGAACAGGCTGTTGGGGTCAACCCTTTCTATGCAGAGGGAAAGGCAATGAACTGATCCTCGCTTGCATAGCTTGATTTCTACCGCTGTAAAGCAGCCCCAGGACAACGTTTTTGCCAGTATTACATTCAACGTGGCTCTCCCTCTGTGGAGGCCCTCTGAACTGCACTGAAAGAATCCCTGAGCCTACAGAGCCCCCTGGCAACTCTTACCTGTCATCTCTCTATTGTGACGCAAGGTCCACTGTAGGTCCAGCCTGACAGAAAGAACAGAAAAACCGGTCAACTTGTGAGACTTTTGGACGATCCAAAGTCACCTAGGCCTGACTAAGTCATTAAGCAGGTAATGCTCTGCACGGCATGCAAAAGTCCCCGCCTGCAACGAAGTGTGATCATAGAAAGGCCCCGTGTGGCCGAAAGTCTCCAGTAGACAGTCAGTGAGTGATGGTAATTGCGCTGTGGGGTCAAGTTGGAAACTGGAGCATGTGAGAGAAGCCCGACTCTCCCCCTTTGGAAAGCAACTTCGATGCAGCTTCCAAGCTGCCTGAACACCACACCACCAGGACACTGTTCACTGCACAGATGCCTCTGAGGAGCAGTGAGCTTTTGCCAAAGAAACCAAACGCTTGCGCTTCCTTCCTGGGAGCTCAGCCCAGAGCATACTGTAGCTAAAGTGCCAACTAAATGTGACCTCTAGTCTCGAGGTAAGGTGCACATTTTCCCTTTACCAGAGGCAGGGGTGCACCAGTTTCCAGGAAGGCTTAGTCAATGGACGGCTTTAGCTTTAGTGTGCCTCACAGCGCTCAAGCCTCTCACGGGGGCATTTCTTTCCAAGGAAGTGCACCGTGTACCAGAAGCCTTCTGAGCACAATCAAGGGATACACGGCTCTGGGACCATCCCTCACTATGCAGGTGAAAGGGCCGGCAACTAATCTGTTCTCTATGGCTAGCGTTCCACAGCTTTGAAACAGCCCCCGGAGCACGGTTCTTGGGCCGGCTTTCTTTCCATGCGGGTCTGCCACGTTGAGGACACCTAAGCTGCCCTGAAAGAAACCACCGGGGCTCCAATCCACTTTGGGGTCTCCTGCTCGACGTCTCTCTAAGTGAGGCAGAAAGTAGACTTTAGGTCCAGCCCGAAATAATGTAGAGATTGACCGTGAGCCTTGCTAGGCATTTGGAACATGCAAAGTCACCTAGGCCTCCTGAGGGCATTTAGAGGATTATGCCATTCAGCACATGCAGAACACACTGCATCCCAATGTTTCATCGCAGAAGGGCGAATTGTGTTCCAAGGGCCTCCTTTGGCTCGTCAGAGAAGAGAGGTATATGTGCTGGGTGATCCGGTGTATAATTGAGAAGCCTGGAAAACGGCAGTATTTTCCCCCTTTTGAAAGGTAGATAGTGGCGGCCTCAAGGCTGACTGAAAGACAGTGCTGTTACCCGTCTTCTAGTCACTGCTAGGAATGCCTCAGGGAAGAAAGTGAGTTTTCTCCTATGAATCCAGGTGGTCGCCTGTGCCTTGCTAGGAGTTCACCCCACCGCTTGCCCTAGCTAAAGTGCGAAGTAAACGTGACCCCCAGGCCTCAAGGTAAGCACGAGCGTTTCCTATCAGCCAAGTGTGCTGTGCAGCCATCTCCATGAACCCTGACTCGATAGAGTGCTTTAAATCCTCTACGGCTCTCCAGAGGCCTCAGAGAGACACGTATGAATTCCCTTCTGAGGGAGAGCGTGGGTGCCGTGAGTCCCCTTTTTGTTTTCCGAGCAACACAGCGCAGAACAGGCTGTTGGGGTCAACCCTTTCTATGCAGAGGGAAAGGCAATGAACTGATCCTCGCTTGCATAGCTTGATTTCTACCGCTGTAAAGCAGCCCCAGGACAACGTTTTTGCCAGTATTACATTCAACGTGGCTCTCCCTCTGTGGAGGCCCTCTGAACTGCACTGAAAGAATCCCTGAGCCTACAGAGCCCCCTGGCAACTCTTACCTGTCATCTCTCTATTGTGACGCAAGGTCCACTGTAGGTCCAGCCTGACAGAAAGAACAGAAAAACCGGTCAACTTGTGAGACTTTTGGACGATCCAAAGTCACCTAGGCCTGACTAAGTCATTAAGCGGGTAATGCTCTGCACGGCATGCAAAAGTCCCCGCCTGCAACGAAGTGTGATCATAGAAAGGCCCCGTGTGGCCGAATGTCTCCAGTAGACAGTCAGTGAGTGATGGTAATTGCGCTGTGGGGTCAAGTTGGAAACTGGAGCATGTGAGAGAAGCCCGACTCTCCCCCTTTGGAAAGCAACTTCGATGCAGCTTCCAAGCTGCCTGAACACCACACCACCAGGACACTGTTCACTGCACAGATGCCTCTGAGGAGCAGTGAGCTTTTGCCAAAGAAACCAAACGCTTGCGCTTCCTTCCTGGGAGCTCAGCCCAGAGCATACTGTAGCTAAAGTGCCAACTAAATGTGACCTCTAGTCTCGAGGTAAGGTGCACATTTTCCCTTTACCAGAGGCAGGGGTGCACCAGTTTCCAGGAAGGCTTAGTCAATGGACGGCTTTAGCTTTAGTGTGCCTCACAGCGCTCAAGCCTCTCACGGGGGCATTTCTTTCCAGGGAAGTGCACCGTGTACCAGAAGCCTTCTGAGCACAATCAAGGGATACACGGCTCTGGGACCATCCCTCACTATGCAGGTGAAAGGGCCGGCAACTAATCTGTTCTCTATGGCTAGCGTTCCACAGCTTTGAAACAGCCCCCGGAGCACGGTTCTTGGGCCGGCTTTCTTTCCATGCGGGTCTGCCACGTTGAGGACACCTAAGCTGCCCTGAAAGAAACCACCGGGGCTCCAATCCACTTTGGGGTCTCCTGCTCGACGTCTCTCTAAGTGAGGCAGAAAGTAGACTTTAGGTCCAGCCCGAAATAATGTAGAGATTGACCGTGAGCCTTGCTAGGCATTTGGAACATGCAAAGTCACCTAGGCCTCCTGAGGGCATTTAGAGGATTATGCCATTCAGCACATGCAGAACACACTGCATCCCAATGTTTCATCGCAGAAGGGCGAATTGTGTTCCAAGGGCCTCCTTTGGCTCGTCAGAGAAGAGAGGTATATGTGCTGGGTGATCCGGTGTATAATTGAGAAGCCTGGAAAACGGCAGTATTTTCCCCCTTTTGAAAGGTAGATAGTGGCGGCCTCAAGGCTGACTGAAAGACAGTGCTGTTACCCGTCTTCTAGTCACTGCTAGGAATGCCTCAGGGAAGAAAGTGAGTTTTCTCCTATGAATCCAGGTGGTCGCCTGTGCCTTGCTAGGAGTTCACCCCACCGCTTGCCCTAGCTAAAGTGCGAAGTAAACGTGACCCCCAGGCCTCAAGGTAAGCACGAGCGTTTCCTATCAGCAAAGTGTGCTGTGCAGCCATCTCCATGAACCCTGACTCGATAGAGTGCTTTAAATCCTCTACGGCTCTCCAGAGGCCTCAGAGAGACACGTATGAATTCCCTTCTGAGGGAGAGCGTGGGTGCCGTGAGTCCCCTTTTTGTTTTCCGAGCAACACAGCGCAGAACAGGCTGTTGGGGTCAACCCTTTCTATGCAGAGGGAAAGGCAATGAACTGATCCTCGCTTGCATAGCTTGATTTCTACCGCTGTAAAGCAGCCCCAGGACAACGTTTTTGCCAGTATTACATTCAACGTGGCTCTCCCTCTGTGGAGGCCCTCTGAACTGCACTGAAAGAATCCCTGAGCCTACAGAGCCCCCTGGCAACTCTTACCTGTCATCTCTCTATTGTGACGCAAGGTCCACTGTAGGTCCAGCCTGACAGAAAGAACAGAAAAACCGGTCAACTTGTGAGACTTTTGGACGATCCAAAGTCACCTAGGCCTGACTAAGTCATTAAGCAGGTAATGCTCTGCACGGCATGCAAAAGTCCCCGCCTGCAACGGAGTGTGATCATAGAAAGGCCCCGTGTGGCCGAAAGTCTCCAGTAGACAGTCAGTGAGTGATGGTAATTGCGCTGTGGGGTCAAGTTGGAAACTGGAGCATGTGAGAGAAGCCCGACTCTCCCCCTTTGGAAAGCAACTTCGATGCAGCTTCCAAGCTGCCTGAACACCACACCACCAGGACACTGTTCACTGCACAGATGCCTCTGAGGAGCAGTGAGCTTTTGCCAAAGAAACCAAACGCTTGCGCTTCCTTCCTGGGAGCTCAGCCCAGAGCATACTGTAGCTAAAGTGCCAACTAAATGTGACCTCTAGTCTCGAGGTAAGGTGCACATTTTCCCTTTACCAGAGGCAGGGGTGCACCAGTTTCCAGGAAGGCTTAGTCAATGGACGGCTTTAGCTTTAGTGTGCCTCACAGCGCTCAAGCCTCTCACGGGGGCATTTCTTTCCAGGGAAGTGCACCGTGTACCAGAAGCCTTCTGAGCACAATCAAGGGATACACGGCTCTGGGACCATCCCTCACTATGCAGGTGAAAGGGCCGGCAACTCATCTGTTCTCTATGGCTAGCGTTCCACAGCTTTGAAACAGCCCCAGGAGCACGGTTCTTGGGCCGGCTTTCTTTCCATGCGGGTCTGCCACGTTGAGGACACCTAAGCTGCCCTGAAAGAAACCACCGGGGCTCCAATCCACTTTGGGGTCTCCTGCTCGACGTCTCTCTAAGTGAGGCAGAAAGTAGACTTTAGGTCCAGCCCGAAATAATATAGAGATTGACCGTGAGCCTTGCTAGGCATTTGGAACATGCAAAGTCACCTAGGCCTCCTGAGGGCATTTAGAGGATTATGCCATTCAGCACATGCAGAACACACTGCATCCCAATGTTTCATCGCAGAAGGGCGAATTGTGTTCCAAGGGCCTCCTTTGGCTCGTCAGAGAAGAGAGGTATATGTGCTGGGTGATCCGGTGTATAATTGAGAAGCCTGGAAAACGGCAGTATTTTCCCCCTTTTGAAAGGTAGATAGTGGCGGCCTCAAGGCTGACTGAAAGACAGTGCTGTTACCCGTCTTCTAGTCACTGCTAGGAATGCCTCAGGGAAGAAAGTGAGTTTTCTCCTATGAATCCAGGTGGTCGCCTGTGCCTTGCTAGGAGTTCACCCCACCGCTTGCCCTAGCTAAAGTGCGAAGTAAACGTGACCCCCAGGCCTCAAGGTAAGCACGAGCGTTTCCTATCAGCCAAGTGTGCTGTGCAGCCATCTCCATGAACCCTGACTCGATAGAGTGCTTTAAATCCTCTACGGCTCTCCAGAGGCCTCAGAGAGACACGTATGAATTCCCTTCTGAGGGAGAGCGTGGGTGCCGTGAGTCCCCTTTTTGTTTTCCGAGCAACACAGCGCAGAACAGGCTGTTGGGGTCAACCCTTTCTATGCAGAGGGAAAGGCAATGAACTGATCCTCGCTTGCATAGCTTGATTTCTACCGCTGTAAAGCAGCCCCAGGACAACGTTTTTGCCAGTATTACATTCAACGTGGCTCTCCCTCTGTGGAGGCCCTCTGAACTGCACTGAAAGAATCCCTGAGCCTACAGAGCCCCCTGGCAACTCTTACCTGTCATCTCTCTATTGTGACGCAAGGTCCACTGTAGGTCCAGCCTGACAGAAAGAACAGAAAAACCGGTCAACTTGTGAGACTTTTGGACGATCCAAAGTCACCTAGGCCTGACTAAGTCATTAAGCGGGTAATGCTCTGCACGGCATGCAAAAGTCCCCGCCTGCAACGAAGTGTGATCATAGAAAGGCCCCGTGTGGCCGAATGTCTCCAGTAGACAGTCAGTGAGTGATGGTAATTGCGCTGTGGGGTCAAGTTGGAAACTGGAGCATGTGAGAGAAGCCCGACTCTCCCCCTTTGGAAAGCAACTTCGATGCAGCTTCCAAGCTGCCTGAACACCACACCACCAGGACACTGTTCACTGCACAGATGCCTCTGAGGAGCAGTGAGCTTTTGCCAAAGAAACCAAACGCTTGCGCTTCCTTCCTGGGAGCTCAGCCCAGAGCATACTGTAGCTAAAGTGCCAACTAAATGTGACCTCTAGTCTCGAGGTAAGGTGCACATTTTCCCTTTACCAGAGGCAGGGGTGCACCAGTTTCCAGGAAGGCTTAGTCAATGGACGGCTTTAGCTTTAGTGTGCCTCACAGCGCTCAAGCCTCTCACGGGGGCATTTCTTTCCAGGGAAGTGCACCGTGTACCAGAAGCCTTCTGAGCACAATCAAGGGATACACGGCTCTGGGACCATCCCTCACTATGCAGGTGAAAGGGCCGGCAACTCATCTGTTCTCTATGGCTAGCGTTCCACAGCTTTGAAACAGCCCCCGGAGCACGGTTCTTGGGCCGGCTTTCTTTCCATGCGGGTCTGCCACGTTGAGGACACCTAAGCTGCCCTGAAAGAAACCACCGGGGCTCCAATCCACTTTGGGGTCTCCTGCTCGACGTCTCTCTAAGTGAGGCAGAAAGTAGACTTTAGGTCCAGCCCGAAATAATGTAGAGATTGACCGTGAGCCTTGCTAGGCATTTGGAACATGCAAAGTCACCTAGGCCTCCTGAGGGCATTTAGAGGATTATGCCATTCAGCACATGCAGAACACACTGCATCCCAATGTTTCATCGCAGAAGGGCGAATTGTGTTCCAAGGGCCTCCTTTGGCTCGTCAGAGAAGAGAGGTATATGTGCTGGGTGATCCGGTGTATAATTGAGAAGCCTGGAAAACGGCAGTATTTTCCCCCTTTTGAAAGGTAGATAGTGGCGGCCTCAAGGCTGACTGAAAGACAGTGCTGTTACCCGTCTTCTAGTCACTGCTAGGAATGCCTCAGGGAAGAAAGTGAGTTTTCTCCTATGAATCCAGGTGGTCGCCTGTGCCTTGCTAGGAGTTCACCCCACCGCTTGCCCTAGCTAAAGTGCGAAGTAAACGTGACCCCCAGGCCTCAAGGTAAGCACGAGCGTTTCCTATCAGCAAAGTGTGCTGTGCAGCCATCTCCATGAACCCTGACTCGATAGAGTGCTTTAAATCCTCTACGGCTCTCCAGAGGCCTCAGAGAGACACGTATGAATTCCCTTCTGAGGGAGAGCGTGGGTGCCGTGAGTCCCCTTTTTGTTTTCCGAGCAACACAGCGCAGAACAGGCTGTTGGGGTCAACCCTTTCTATGCAGAGGGAAAGGCAATGAACTGATCCTCGCTTGCATAGCTTGATTTCTACCGCTGTAAAGCAGCCCCAGGACAACGTTTTTGCCAGTATTACATTCAACGTGGCTCTCCCTCTGTGGAGGCCCTCTGAACTGCACTGAAAGAATCCCTGAGCCTACAGAGCCCCCTGGCAACTCTTACCTGTCATCTCTCTATTGTGACGCAAGGTCCACTGTAGGTCCAGCCTGACAGAAAGAACAGAAAAACCGGTCAACTTGTGAGACTTTTGGACGATCCAAAGTCACCTAGGCCTGACTAAGTCATTAAGCAGGTAATGCTCTGCACGGCATGCAAAAGTCCCCGCCTGCAACGGAGTGTGATCATAGAAAGGCCCCGTGTGGCCGAAAGTCTCCAGTAGACAGTCAGTGAGTGATGGTAATTGCGCTGTGGGGTCAAGTTGGAAACTGGAGCATGTGAGAGAAGCCCGACTCTCCCCCTTTGGAAAGCAACTTCGATGCAGCTTCCAAGCTGCCTGAACACCACACCACCAGGACACTGTTCACTGCACAGATGCCTCTGAGGAGCAGTGAGCTTTTGCCAAAGAAACCAAACGCTTGCGCTTCCTTCCTGGGAGCTCAGCCCAGAGCATACTGTAGCTAAAGTGCCAACTAAATGTGACCTCTAGTCTCGAGGTAAGGTGCACATTTTCCCTTTACCAGAGGCAGGGGTGCACCAGTTTCCAGGAAGGCTTAGTCAATGGACGGCTTTAGCTTTAGTGTGCCTCACAGCGCTCAAGCCTCTCACGGGGGCATTTCTTTCCAGGGAAGTGCACCGTGTACCAGAAGCCTTCTGAGCACAATCAAGGGATACACGGCTCTGGGACCATCCCTCACTATGCAGGTGAAAGGGCCGGCAACTCATCTGTTCTCTATGGCTAGCGTTCCACAGCTTTGAAACAGCCCCAGGAGCACGGTTCTTGGGCCGGCTTTCTTTCCATGCGGGTCTGCCACGTTGAGGACACCTAAGCTGCCCTGAAAGAAACCACCGGGGCTCCAATCCACTTTGGGGTCTCCTGCTCGACGTCTCTCTAAGTGAGGCAGAAAGTAGACTTTAGGTCCAGCCCGAAATAATGTAGAGATTGACCGTGAGCCTTGCTAGGCATTTGGAACATGCAAAGTCACCTAGGCCTCCTGAGGGCATTTAGAGGATTATGCCATTCAGCACATGCAGAACACACTGCATCCCAATGTTTCATCGCAGAAGGGCGAATTGTGTTCCAAGGGCCTCCTTTGGCTCGTCAGAGAAGAGAGGTATATGTGCTGGGTGATCCGGTGTATAATTGAGAAGCCTGGAAAACGGCAGTATTTTCCCCCTTTTGAAAGGTAGATAGTGGCGGCCTCAAGGCTGACTGAAAGACAGTGCTGTTACCCGTCTTCTAGTCACTGCTAGGAATGCCTCAGGGAAGAAAGTGAGTTTTCTCCTATGAATCCAGGTGGTCGCCTGTGCCTTGCTAGGAGTTCACCCCACCGCTTGCCCTAGCTAAAGTGCGAAGTAAACGTGACCCCCAGGCCTCAAGGTAAGCACGAGCGTTTCCTATCAGCCAAGTGTGCTGTGCAGCCATCTCCATGAACCCTGACTCGATAGAGTGCTTTAAATCCTCTACGGCTCTCCAGAGGCCTCAGAGAGACACGTATGAATTCCCTTCTGAGGGAGAGCGTGGGTGCCGTGAGTCCCCTTTTTGTTTTCCGAGCAACACAGCGCAGAACAGGCTGTTGGGGTCAACCCTTTCTATGCAGAGGGAAAGGCAATGAACTGATCCTCGCTTGCATAGCTTGATTTCTACCGCTGTAAAGCAGCCCCAGGACAACGTTTTTGCCAGTATTACATTCAACGTGGCTCTCCCTCTGTGGAGGCCCTCTGAACTGCACTGAAAGAATCCCTGAGCCTACAGAGCCCCCTGGCAACTCTTACCTGTCATCTCTCTATTGTGACGCAAGGTCCACTGTAGGTCCAGCCTGACAGAAAGAACAGAAAAACCGGTCAACTTGTGAGACTTTTGGACGATCCAAAGTCACCTAGGCCTGACTAAGTCATTAAGCGGGTAATGCTCTGCACGGCATGCAAAAGTCCCCGCCTGCAACGAAGTGTGATCATAGAAAGGCCCCGTGTGGCCGAATGTCTCCAGTAGACAGTCAGTGAGTGATGGTAATTGCGCTGTGGGGTCAAGTTGGAAACTGGAGCATGTGAGAGAAGCCCGACTCTCCCCCTTTGGAAAGCAACTTCGATGCAGCTTCCAAGCTGCCTGAACACCACACCACCAGGACACTGTTCACTGCACAGATGCCTCTGAGGAGCAGTGAGCTTTTGCCAAAGAAACCAAACGCTTGCGCTTCCTTCCTGGGAGCTCAGCCCAGAGCATACTGTAGCTAAAGTGCCAACTAAATGTGACCTCTAGTCTCGAGGTAAGGTGCACATTTTCCCTTTACCAGAGGCAGGGGTGCACCAGTTTCCAGGAAGGCTTAGTCAATGGACGGCTTTAGCTTTAGTGTGCCTCACAGCGCTCAAGCCTCTCACGGGGGCATTTCTTTCCAGGGAAGTGCACCGTGTACCAGAAGCCTTCTGAGCACAATCAAGGGATACACGGCTCTGGGACCATCCCTCACTATGCAGGTGAAAGGGCCGGCAACTCATCTGTTCTCTATGGCTAGCGTTCCACAGCTTTGAAACAGCCCCAGGAGCACGGTTCTTGGGCCGGCTTTCTTTCCATGCGGGTCTGCCACGTTGAGGACACCTAAGCTGCCCTGAAAGAAACCACCGGGGCTCCAATCCACTTTGGGGTCTCCTGCTCGACGTCTCTCTAAGTGAGGCAGAAAGTAGACTTTAGGTCCAGCCCGAAATAATGTAGAGATTGACCGTGAGCCTTGCTAGGCATTTGGAACATGCAAAGTCACCTAGGCCTCCTGAGGGCATTTAGAGGATTATGCCATTCAGCACATGCAGAACACACTGCATCCCAATGTTTCATCGCAGAAGGGCGAATTGTGTTCCAAGGGCCTCCTTTGGCTCGTCAGAGAAGAGAGGTATATGTGCTGGGTGATCCGGTGTATAATTGAGAAGCCTGGAAAACGGCAGTATTTTCCCCCTTTTGAAAGGTAGATAGTGGCGGCCTCAAGGCTGACTGAAAGACAGTGCTGTTACCCGTCTTCTAGTCACTGCTAGGAATGCCTCAGGGAAGAAAGTGAGTTTTCTCCTATGAATCCAGGTGGTCGCCTGTGCCTTGCTAGGAGTTCACCCCACCGCTTGCCCTAGCTAAAGTGCGAAGTAAACGTGACCCCCAGGCCTCAAGGTAAGCACGAGCGTTTCCTATCAGCCAAGTGTGCTGTGCAGCCATCTCCATGAACCCTGACTCGATAGAGTGCTTTAAATCCTCTACGGCTCTCCAGAGGCCTCAGAGAGACACGTATGAATTCCCTTCTGAGGGAGAGCGTGGGTGCCGTGAGTCCCCTTTTTGTTTTCCGAGCAACACAGCGCAGAACAGGCTGTTGGGGTCAACCCTTTCTATGCAGAGGGAAAGGCAATGAACTGATCCTCGCTTGCATAGCTTGATTTCTACCGCTGTAAAGCAGCCCCAGGACAACGTTTTTGCCAGTATTACATTCAACGTGGCTCTCCCTCTGTGGAGGCCCTCTGAACTGCACTGAAAGAATCCCTGAGCCTACAGAGCCCCCTGGCAACTCTTACCTGTCATCTCTCTATTGTGACGCAAGGTCCACTGTAGGTCCAGCCTGACAGAAAGAACAGAAAAACCGGTCAACTTGTGAGACTTTTGGACGATCCAAAGTCACCTAGGCCTGACTAAGTCATTAAGCGGGTAATGCTCTGCACGGCATGCAAAAGTCCCCGCCTGCAACGAAGTGTGATCATAGAAAGGCCCCGTGTGGCCGAAAGTCTCCAGTAGACAGTCAGTGAGTGATGGTAATTGCGCTGTGGGGTCAAGTTGGAAACTGGAGCATGTGAGAGAAGCCCGACTCTCCCCCTTTGGAAAGCAACTTCGATGCAGCTTCCAAGCTGCCTGAACACCACACCACCAGGACACTGTTCACTGCACAGATGCCTCTGAGGAGCAGTGAGCTTTTGCCAAAGAAACCAAACGCTTGCGCTTCCTTCCTGGGAGCTCAGCCCAGAGCATACTGTAGCTAAAGTGCCAACTAAATGTGACCTCTAGTCTCGAGGTAAGGTGCACATTTTCCCTTTACCAGAGGCAGGGGTGCACCAGTTTCCAGGAAGGCTTAGTCAATGGACGGCTTTAGCTTTAGTGTGCCTCACAGCGCTCAAGCCTCTCACGGGGGCATTTCTTTCCAGGGAAGTGCACCGTGTACCAGAAGCCTTCTGAGCACAATCAAGGGATACACGGCTCTGGGACCATCCCTCACTATGCAGGTGAAAGGGCCGGCAACTCATCTGTTCTCTATGGCTAGCGTTCCACAGCTTTGAAACAGCCCCAGGAGCACGGTTCTTGGGCCGGCTTTCTTTCCATGCGGGTCTGCCACGTTGAGGACACCTAAGCTGCCCTGAAAGAAACCACCGGGGCTCCAATCCACTTTGGGGTCTCCTGCTCGACGTCTCTCTAAGTGAGGCAGAAAGTAGACTTTAGGTCCAGCCCGAAATAATGTAGAGATTGACCGTGAGCCTTGCTAGGCATTTGGAACATGCAAAGTCACCTAGGCCTCCTGAGGGCATTTAGAGGATTATGCCATTCAGCACATGCAGAACACACTGCATCCCAATGTTTCATCGCAGAAGGGCGAATTGTGTTCCAAGGGCCTCCTTTGGCTCATCAGAGAAGAGAGGTATATGTGCTGGGTGATCCGGTGTATAATTGAGAAGCCTGGAAAACGGCAGTATTTTCCCCCTTTTGAAAGGTAGATAGTGGCGGCCTCAAGGCTGACTGAAAGACAGTGCTGTTACCCGTCTTCTAGTCACTGCTAGGAATGCCTCAGGGAAGAAAGTGAGTTTTCTCCTATGAATCCAGGTGGTCGCCTGTGCCTTGCTAGGAGTTCACCCCACCGCTTGCCCTAGCTAAAGTGCGAAGTAAACGTGACCCCCAGGCCTCAAGGTAAGCACGAGCGTTTCCTATCAGCCAAGTGTGCTGTGCAGCCATCTCCATGAACCCTGACTCGATAGAGTGCTTTAAATCCTCTACGGCTCTCCAGAGGCCTCAGAGAGACACGTATGAATTCCCTTCTGAGGGAGAGCGTGGGTGCCGTGAGTCCCCTTTTTGTTTTCCGAGCAACACAGCGCAGAACAGGCTGTTGGGGTCAACCCTTTCTATGCAGAGGGAAAGGCAATGAACTGATCCTCGCTTGCATAGCTTGATTTCTACCGCTGTAAAGCAGCCCCAGGACAACGTTTTTGCCAGTATTACATTCAACGTGGCTCTCCCTCTGTGGAGGCCCTCTGAACTGCACTGAAAGAATCCCTGAGCCTACAGAGCCCCCTGGCAACTCTTACCTGTCATCTCTCTATTGTGACGCAAGGTCCACTGTAGGTCCAGCCTGACAGAAAGAACAGAAAAACCGGTCAACTTGTGAGACTTTTGGACGATCCAAAGTCACCTAGGCCTGACTAAGTCATTAAGCAGGTAATGCTCTGCACGGCATGCAAAAGTCCCCGCCTGCAACGAAGTGTGATCATAGAAAGGCCCCGTGTGGCCGAAAGTCTCCAGTAGACAGTCAGTGAGTGATGGTAATTGCGCTGTGGGGTCAAGTTGGAAACTGGAGCATGTGAGAGAAGCCCGACTCTCCCCCTTTGGAAAGCAACTTCGATGCAGCTTCCAAGCTGCCTGAACACCACACCACCAGGACACTGTTCACTGCACAGATGCCTCTGAGGAGCAGTGAGCTTTTGCCAAAGAAACCAAACGCTTGCGCTTCCTTCCTGGGAGCTCAGCCCAGAGCATACTGTAGCTAAAGTGCCAACTAAATGTGACCTCTAGTCTCGAGGTAAGGTGCACATTTTCCCTTTACCAGAGGCAGGGGTGCACCAGTTTCCAGGAAGGCTTAGTCAATGGACGGCTTTAGCTTTAGTGTGCCTCACAGCGCTCAAGCCTCTCACGGGGGCATTTCTTTCCAGGGAAGTGCACCGTGTACCAGAAGCCTTCTGAGCACAATCAAGGGATACACGGCTCTGGGACCATCCCTCACTATGCAGGTGAAAGGGCCGGCAACTCATCTGTTCTCTATGGCTAGCGTTCCACAGCTTTGAAACAGCCCCAGGAGCACGGTTCTTGGGCCGGCTTTCTTTCCATGCGGGTCTGCCACGTTGAGGACACCTAAGCTGCCCTGAAAGAAACCACCGGGGCTCCAATCCACTTTGGGGTCTCCTGCTCGACGTCTCTCTAAGTGAGGCAGAAAGTAGACTTTAGGTCCAGCCCGAAATAATGTAGAGATTGACCGTGAGCCTTGCTAGGCATTTGGAACATGCAAAGTCACCTAGGCCTCCTGAGGGCATTTAGAGGATTATGCCATTCAGCACATGCAGAACACACTGCATCCCAATGTTTCATCGCAGAAGGGCGAATTGTGTTCCAAGGGCCTCCTTTGGCTCGTCAGAGAAGAGAGGTATATGTGCTGGGTGATCCGGTGTATAATTGAGAAGCCTGGAAAACGGCAGTATTTTCCCCCTTTTGAAAGGTAGATAGTGGCGGCCTCAAGGCTGACTGAAAGACAGTGCTGTTACCCGTCTTCTAGTCACTGCTAGGAATGCCTCAGGGAAGAAAGTGAGTTTTCTCCTATGAATCCAGGTGGTCGCCTGTGCCTTGCTAGGAGTTCACCCCACCGCTTGCCCTAGCTAAAGTGCGAAGTAAACGTGACCCCCAGGCCTCAAGGTAAGCACGAGCGTTTCCTATCAGCCAAGTGTGCTGTGCAGCCATCTCCATGAACCCTGACTCGATAGAGTGCTTTAAATCCTCTACGGCTCTCCAGAGGCCTCAGAGAGACACGTATGAATTCCCTTCTGAGGGAGAGCGTGGGTGCCGTGAGTCCCCTTTTTGTTTTCCGAGCAACACAGCGCAGAACAGGCTGTTGGGGTCAACCCTTTCTATGCAGAGGGAAAGGCAATGAACTGATCCTCGCTTGCATAGCTTGATTTCTACCGCTGTAAAGCAGCCCCAGGACAACGTTTTTGCCAGTATTACATTCAACGTGGCTCTCCCTCTGTGGAGGCCCTCTGAACTGCACTGAAAGAATCCCTGAGCCTACAGAGCCCCCTGGCAACTCTTACCTGTCATCTCTCTATTGTGACGCAAGGTCCACTGTAGGTCCAGCCTGACAGAAAGAACAGAAAAACCGGTCAACTTGTGAGACTTTTGGACGATCCAAAGTCACCTAGGCCTGACTAAGTCATTAAGCAGGTAATGCTCTGCACGGCATGCAAAAGTCCCCGCCTGCAACGGAGTGTGATCATAGAAAGGCCCCGTGTGGCCGAAAGTCTCCAGTAGACAGTCAGTGAGTGATGGTAATTGCGCTGTGGGGTCAAGTTGGAAACTGGAGCATGTGAGAGAAGCCCGACTCTCCCCCTTTGGAAAGCAACTTCGATGCAGCTTCCAAGCTGCCTGAACACCACACCACCAGGACACTGTTCACTGCACAGATGCCTCTGAGGAGCAGTGAGCTTTTGCCAAAGAAACCAAACGCTTGCGCTTCCTTCCTGGGAGCTCAGCCCAGAGCATACTGTAGCTAAAGTGCCAACTAAATGTGACCTCTAGTCTCGAGGTAAGGTGCACATTTTCCCTTTACCAGAGGCAGGGGTGCACCAGTTTCCAGGAAGGCTTAGTCAATGGACGGCTTTAGCTTTAGTGTGCCTCACAGCGCTCAAGCCTCTCACGGGGGCATTTCTTTCCAGGGAAGTGCACCGTGTACCAGAAGCCTTCTGAGCACAATCAAGGGATACACGGCTCTGGGACCATCCCTCACTATGCAGGTGAAAGGGCCGGCAACTAATCTGTTCTCTATGGCTAGCGTTCCACAGCTTTGAAACAGCCCCAGGAGCACGGTTCTTGGGCCGGCTTTCTTTCCATGCGGGTCTGCCACGTTGAGGACACCTAAGCTGCCCTGAAAGAAACCACCGGGTCTCCAATCCACTTTGGGGTCTCCTGCTCGACGTCTCTCTAAGTGAGGCAGAAAGTAGACTTTAGGTCCAGCCCGAAATAATGTAGAGATTGACCGTGAGCCTTGCTAGGCATTTGGAACATGCAAAGTCACCTAGGCCTCCTGAGGGCATTTAGAGGATTATGCCATTCAGCACATGCAGAACACACTGCATCCCAATGTTTCATCGCAGAAGGGCGAATTGTGTTCCAAGGGCCTCCTTTGGCTCGTCAGAGAAGAGAGGTATATGTGCTGGGTGATCCGGTGTATAATTGAGAAGCCTGGAAAACGGCAGTATTTTCCCCCTTTTGAAAGGTAGATAGTGGCGGCCTCAAGGCTGACTGAAAGACAGTGCTGTTACCCGTCTTCTAGTCACTGCTAGGAATGCCTCAGGGAAGAAAGTGAGTTTTCTCCTATGAATCCAGGTGGTCGCCTGTGCCTTGCTAGGAGTTCACCCCACCGCTTGCCCTAGCTAAAGTGCGAAGTAAACGTGACCCCCAGGCCTCAAGGTAAGCACGAGCGTTTCCTATCAGCCAAGTGTGCTGTGCAGCCATCTCCATGAACCCTGACTCGATAGAGTGCTTTAAATCCTCTACGGCTCTCCAGAGGCCTCAGAGAGACACGTATGAATTCCCTTCTGAGGGAGAGCGTGGGTGCCGTGAGTCCCCTTTTTGTTTTCCGAGCAACACAGCGCAGAACAGGCTGTTGGGGTCAACCCTTTCTATGCAGAGGGAAAGGCAATGAACTGATCCTCGCTTGCATAGCTTGATTTCTACCGCTGTAAAGCAGCCCCAGGACAACGTTTTTGCCAGTATTACATTCAACGTGGCTCTCCCTCTGTGGAGGCCCTCTGAACTGCACTGAAAGAATCCCTGAGCCTACAGAGCCCCCTGGCAACTCTTACCTGTCATCTCTCTATTGTGACGCAAGGTCCACTGTAGGTCCAGCCTGACAGAAAGAACAGAAAAACCGGTCAACTTGTGAGACTTTTGGACGATCCAAAGTCACCTAGGCCTGACTAAGTCATTAAGCGGGTAATGCTCTGCACGGCATGCAAAAGTCCCCGCCTGCAACGAAGTGTGATCATAGAAAGGCCCCGTGTGGCCGAATGTCTCCAGTAGACAGTCAGTGAGTGATGGTAATTGCGCTGTGGGGTCAAGTTGGAAACTGGAGCATGTGAGAGAAGCCCGACTCTCCCCCTTTGGAAAGCAACTTCGATGCAGCTTCCAAGCTGCCTGAACACCACACCACCAGGACACTGTTCACTGCACAGATGCCTCTGAGGAGCAGTGAGCTTTTGCCAAAGAAACCAAACGCTTGCGCTTCCTTCCTGGGAGCTCAGCCCAGAGCATACTGTAGCTAAAGTGCCAACTAAATGTGACCTCTAGTCTCGAGGTAAGGTGCACATTTTCCCTTTACCAGAGGCAGGGGTGCACCAGTTTCCAGGAAGGCTTAGTCAATGGACGGCTTTAGCTTTAGTGTGCCTCACAGCGCTCAAGCCTCTCACGGGGGCATTTCTTTCCAGGGAAGTGCACCGTGTACCAGAAGCCTTCTGAGCACAATCAAGGGATACACGGCTCTGGGACCATCCCTCACTATGCAGGTGAAAGGGCCGGCAACTCATCTGTTCTCTATGGCTAGCGTTCCACAGCTTTGAAACAGCCCCAGGAGCACGGTTCTTGGGCCGGCTTTCTTTCCATGCGGGTCTGCCACGTTGAGGACACCTAAGCTGCCCTGAAAGAAACCACCGGGGCTCCAATCCACTTTGGGGTCTCCTGCTCGACGTCTCTCTAAGTGAGGCAGAAAGTAGACTTTAGGTCCAGCCCGAAATAATGTAGAGATTGACCGTGAGCCTTGCTAGGCATTTGGAACATGCAAAGTCACCTAGGCCTCCTGAGGGCATTTAGAGGATTATGCCATTCAGCACATGCAGAACACACTGCATCCCAATGTTTCATCGCAGAAGGGCGAATTGTGTTCCAAGGGCCTCCTTTGGCTCGTCAGAGAAGAGAGGTATATGTGCTGGGTGATCCGGTGTATAATTGAGAAGCCTGGAAAACGGCAGTATTTTCCCCCTTTTGAAAGGTAGATAGTGGCGGCCTCAAGGCTGACTGAAAGACAGTGCTGTTACCCGTCTTCTAGTCACTGCTAGGAATGCCTCAGGGAAGAAAGTGAGTTTTCTCCTATGAATCCAGGTGGTCGCCTGTGCCTTGCTAGGAGTTCACCCCACCGCTTGCCCTAGCTAAAGTGCGAAGTAAACGTGACCCCCAGGCCTCAAGGTAAGCACGAGCGTTTCCTATCAGCCAAGTGTGCTGTGCAGCCATCTCCATGAACCCTGACTCGATAGAGTGCTTTAAATCCTCTACGGCTCTCCAGAGGCCTCAGAGAGACACGTATGAATTCCCTTCTGAGGGAGAGCGTGGGTGCCGTGAGTCCCCTTTTTGTTTTCCGAGCAACACAGCGCAGAACAGGCTGTTGGGGTCAACCCTTTCTATGCAGAGGGAAAGGCAATGAACTGATCCTCGCTTGCATAGCTTGATTTCTACCGCTGTAAAGCAGCCCCAGGACAACGTTTTTGCCAGTATTACATTCAACGTGGCTCTCCCTCTGTGGAGGCCCTCTGAACTGCACTGAAAGAATCCCTGAGCCTACAGAGCCCCCTGGCAACTCTTACCTGTCATCTCTCTATTGTGACGCAAGGTCCACTGTAGGTCCAGCCTGACAGAAAGAACAGAAAAACCGGTCAACTTGTGAGACTTTTGGACGATCCAAAGTCACCTAGGCCTGACTAAGTCATTAAGCGGGTAATGCTCTGCACGGCATGCAAAAGTCCCCGCCTGCAACGAAGTGTGATCATAGAAAGGCCCCGTGTGGCCGAAAGTCTCCAGTAGACAGTCAGTGAGTGATGGTAATTGCGCTGTGGGGTCAAGTTGGAAACTGGAGCATGTGAGAGAAGCCCGACTCTCCCCCTTTGGAAAGCAACTTCGATGCAGCTTCCAAGCTGCCTGAACACCACACCACCAGGACACTGTTCACTGCACAGATGCCTCTGAGGAGCAGTGAGCTTTTGCCAAAGAAACCAAACGCTTGCGCTTCCTTCCTGGGAGCTCAGCCCAGAGCATACTGTAGCTAAAGTGCCAACTAAATGTGACCTCTAGTCTCGAGGTAAGGTGCACATTTTCCCTTTACCAGAGGCAGGGGTGCACCAGTTTCCAGGAAGGCTTAGTCAATGGACGGCTTTAGCTTTAGTGTGCCTCACAGCGCTCAAGCCTCTCACGGGGGCATTTCTTTCCAGGGAAGTGCACCGTGTACCAGAAGCCTTCTGAGCACAATCAAGGGATACACGGCTCTGGGACCATCCCTCACTATGCAGGTGAAAGGGCCGGCAACTCATCTGTTCTCTATGGCTAGCGTTCCACAGCTTTGAAACAGCCCCAGGAGCACGGTTCTTGGGCCGGCTTTCTTTCCATGCGGGTCTGCCACGTTGAGGACACCTAAGCTGCCCTGAAAGAAACCACCGGGGCTCCAATCCACTTTGGGGTCTCCTGCTCGACGTCTCTCTAAGTGAGGCAGAAAGTAGACTTTAGGTCCAGCCCGAAATAATGTAGAGATTGACCGTGAGCCTTGCTAGGCATTTGGAACATGCAAAGTCACCTAGGCCTCCTGAGGGCATTTAGAGGATTATGCCATTCAGCACATGCAGAACACACTGCATCCCAATGTTTCATCGCAGAAGGGCGAATTGTGTTCCAAGGGCCTCCTTTGGCTCATCAGAGAAGAGAGGTATATGTGCTGGGTGATCCGGTGTATAATTGAGAAGCCTGGAAAACGGCAGTATTTTCCCCCTTTTGAAAGGTAGATAGTGGCGGCCTCAAGGCTGACTGAAAGACAGTGCTGTTACCCGTCTTCTAGTCACTGCTAGGAATGCCTCAGGGAAGAAAGTGAGTTTTCTCCTATGAATCCAGGTGGTCGCCTGTGCCTTGCTAGGAGTTCACCCCACCGCTTGCCCTAGCTAAAGTGCGAAGTAAACGTGACCCCCAGGCCTCAAGGTAAGCACGAGCGTTTCCTATCAGCCAAGTGTGCTGTGCAGCCATCTCCATGAACCCTGACTCGATAGAGTGCTTTAAATCCTCTACGGCTCTCCAGAGGCCTCAGAGAGACACGTATGAATTCCCTTCTGAGGGAGAGCGTGGGTGCCGTGAGTCCCCTTTTTGTTTTCCGAGCAACACAGCGCAGAACAGGCTGTTGGGGTCAACCCTTTCTATGCAGAGGGAAAGGCAATGAACTGATCCTCGCTTGCATAGCTTGATTTCTACCGCTGTAAAGCAGCCCCAGGACAACGTTTTTGCCAGTATTACATTCAACGTGGCTCTCCCTCTGTGGAGGCCCTCTGAACTGCACTGAAAGAATCCCTGAGCCTACAGAGCCCCCTGGCAACTCTTACCTGTCATCTCTCTATTGTGACGCAAGGTCCACTGTAGGTCCAGCCTGACAGAAAGAACAGAAAAACCGGTCAACTTGTGAGACTTTTGGACGATCCAAAGTCACCTAGGCCTGACTAAGTCATTAAGCAGGTAATGCTCTGCACGGCATGCAAAAGTCCCCGCCTGCAACGAAGTGTGATCATAGAAAGGCCCCGTGTGGCCGAAAGTCTCCAGTAGACAGTCAGTGAGTGATGGTAATTGCGCTGTGGGGTCAAGTTGGAAACTGGAGCATGTGAGAGAAGCCCGACTCTCCCCCTTTGGAAAGCAACTTCGATGCAGCTTCCAAGCTGCCTGAACACCACACCACCAGGACACTGTTCACTGCACAGATGCCTCTGAGGAGCAGTGAGCTTTTGCCAAAGAAACCAAACGCTTGCGCTTCCTTCCTGGGAGCTCAGCCCAGAGCATACTGTAGCTAAAGTGCCAACTAAATGTGACCTCTAGTCTCGAGGTAAGGTGCACATTTTCCCTTTACCAGAGGCAGGGGTGCACCAGTTTCCAGGAAGGCTTAGTCAATGGACGGCTTTAGCTTTAGTGTGCCTCACAGCGCTCAAGCCTCTCACGGGGGCATTTCTTTCCAGGGAAGTGCACCGTGTACCAGAAGCCTTCTGAGCACAATCAAGGGATACACGGCTCTGGGACCATCCCTCACTATGCAGGTGAAAGGGCCGGCAACTCATCTGTTCTCTATGGCTAGCGTTCCACAGCTTTGAAACAGCCCCAGGAGCACGGTTCTTGGGCCGGCTTTCTTTCCATGCGGGTCTGCCACGTTGAGGACACCTAAGCTGCCCTGAAAGAAACCACCGGGGCTCCAATCCACTTTGGGGTCTCCTGCTCGACGTCTCTCTAAGTGAGGCAGAAAGTAGACTTTAGGTCCAGCCCGAAATAATGTAGAGATTGACCGTGAGCCTTGCTAGGCATTTGGAACATGCAAAGTCACCTAGGCCTCCTGAGGGCATTTAGAGGATTATGCCATTCAGCACATGCAGAACACACTGCATCCCAATGTTTCATCGCAGAAGGGCGAATTGTGTTCCAAGGGCCTCCTTTGGCTTGTCAGAGAAGAGAGGTATATGTGCTGGGTGATCCGGTGTATAATTGAGAAGCCTGGAAAACGGCAGTATTTTCCCCCTTTTGAAAGGTAGATAGTGGCGGCCTCAAGGCTGACTGAAAGACAGTGCTGTTACCCGTCTTCTAGTCACTGCTAGGAATGCCTCAGGGAAGAAAGTGAGTTTTCTCCTATGAATCCAGGTGGTCGCCTGTGCCTTGCTAGGAGTTCACCCCACCGCTTGCCCTAGCTAAAGTGCGAAGTAAACGTGACCCCCAGGCCTCAAGGTAAGCACGAGCGTTTCCTATCAGCCAAGTGTGCTGTGCAGCCATCTCCATGAACCCTGACTCGATAGAGTGCTTTAAATCCTCTACGGCTCTCCAGAGGCCTCAGAGAGACACGTATGAATTCCCTTCTGAGGGAGAGCGTGGGTGCCGTGAGTCCCCTTTTTGTTTTCCGAGCAACACAGCGCAGAACAGGCTGTTGGGGTCAACCCTTTCTATGCAGAGGGAAAGGCAATGAACTGATCCTCGCTTGCATAGCTTGATTTCTACCGCTGTAAAGCAGCCCCAGGACAACGTTTTTGCCAGTATTACATTCAACGTGGCTCTCCCTCTGTGGAGGCCCTCTGAACTGCACTGAAAGAATCCCTGAGCCTACAGAGCCCCCTGGCAACTCTTACCTGTCATCTCTCTATTGTGACGCAAGGTCCACTGTAGGTCCAGCCTGACAGAAAGAACAGAAAAACCGGTCAACTTGTGAGACTTTTGGACGATCCAAAGTCACCTAGGCCTGACTAAGTCATTAAGCGGGTAATGCTCTGCACGGCATGCAAAAGTCCCCGCCTGCAACGAAGTGTGATCATAGAAAGGCCCCGTGTGGCCGAATGTCTCCAGTAGACAGTCAGTGAGTGATGGTAATTGCGCTGTGGGGTCAAGTTGGAAACTGGAGCATGTGAGAGAAGCCCGACTCTCCCCCTTTGGAAAGCAACTTCGATGCAGCTTCCAAGCTGCCTGAACACCACACCACCAGGACACTGTTCACTGCACAGATGCCTCTGAGGAGCAGTGAGCTTTTGCCAAAGAAACCAAACGCTTGCGCTTCCTTCCTGGGAGCTCAGCCCAGAGCATACTGTAGCTAAAGTGCCAACTAAATGTGACCTCTAGTCTCGAGGTAAGGTGCACATTTTCCCTTTACCAGAGGCAGGGGTGCACCAGTTTCCAGGAAGGCTTAGTCAATGGACGGCTTTAGCTTTAGTGTGCCTCACAGCGCTCAAGCCTCTCACGGGGGCATTTCTTTCCAGGGAAGTGCACCGTGTACCAGAAGCCTTCTGAGCACAATCAAGGGATACACGGCTCTGGGACCATCCCTCACTATGCAGGTGAAAGGGCCGGCAACTCATCTGTTCTCTATGGCTAGCGTTCCACAGCTTTGAAACAGCCCCAGGAGCACGGTTCTTGGGCCGGCTTTCTTTCCATGCGGGTCTGCCACGTTGAGGACACCTAAGCTGCCCTGAAAGAAACCACCGGGGCTCCAATCCACTTTGGGGTCTCCTGCTCGACGTCTCTCTAAGTGAGGCAGAAAGTAGACTTTAGGTCCAGCCCGAAATAATGTAGAGATTGACCGTGAGCCTTGCTAGGCATTTGGAACATGCAAAGTCACCTAGGCCTCCTGAGGGCATTTAGAGGATTATGCCATTCAGCACATGCAGAACACACTGCATCCCAATGTTTCATCGCAGAAGGGCGAATTGTGTTCCAAGGGCCTCCTTTGGCTCGTCAGAGAAGAGAGGTATATGTGCTGGGTGATCCGGTGTATAATTGAGAAGCCTGGAAAACGGCAGTATTTTCCCCCTTTTGAAAGGTAGATAGTGGCGGCCTCAAGGCTGACTGAAAGACAGTGCTGTTACCCGTCTTCTAGTCACTGCTAGGAATGCCTCAGGGAAGAAAGTGAGTTTTCTCCTATGAATCCAGGTGGTCGCCTGTGCCTTGCTAGGAGTTCACCCCACCGCTTGCCCTAGCTAAAGTGCGAAGTAAACGTGACCCCCAGGCCTCAAGGTAAGCACGAGCGTTTCCTATCAGCAAAGTGTGCTGTGCAGCCATCTCCATGAACCCTGACTCGATAGAGTGCTTTAAATCCTCTACGGCTCTCCAGAGGCCTCAGAGAGACACGTATGAATTCCCTTCTGAGGGAGAGCGTGGGTGCCGTGAGTCCCCTTTTTGTTTTCCGAGCAACACAGCGCAGAACAGGCTGTTGGGGTCAACCCTTTCTATGCAGAGGGAAAGGCAATGAACTGATCCTCGCTTGCATAGCTTGATTTCTACCGCTGTAAAGCAGCCCCAGGACAACGTTTTTGCCAGTATTACATTCAACGTGGCTCTCCCTCTGTGGAGGCCCTCTGAACTGCACTGAAAGAATCCCTGAGCCTACAGAGCCCCCTGGCAACTCTTACCTGTCATCTCTCTATTGTGACGCAAGGTCCACTGTAGGTCCAGCCTGACAGAAAGAACAGAAAAACCGGTCAACTTGTGAGACTTTTGGACGATCCAAAGTCACCTAGGCCTGACTAAGTCATTAAGCGGGTAATGCTCTGCACGGCATGCAAAAGTCCCCGCCTGCAACGAAGTGTGATCATAGAAAGGCCCCGTGTGGCCGAAAGTCTCCAGTAGACAGTCAGTGAGTGATGGTAATTGCGCTGTGGGGTCAAGTTGGAAACTGGAGCATGTGAGAGAAGCCCGACTCTCCCCCTTTGGAAAGCAACTTCGATGCAGCTTCCAAGCTGCCTGAACACCACACCACCAGGACACTGTACACTCCACAGATGCCTCTGAGGAGCAGTGAGCTTTTGCCAAAGAAACCAAACGCTTGCGCTTCCTTCCTGGGAGCTCAGCCCAGAGCATACTGTAGCTAAAGTGCCAACTAAATGTGACCTCTAGTCTCGAGGTAAGGTGCACATTTTCCCTTTACCAGAGGCAGGGGTGCACCAGTTTCCAGGAAGGCTTAGTCAATGGACGGCTTTAGCTTTAGTGTGCCTCACAGCGCTCAAGCCTCTCACGGGGGCATTTCTTTCCAGGGAAGTGCACCGTGTACCAGAAGCCTTCTGAGCACAATCAAGGGATACACGGCTCTGGGACCATCCCTCACTATGCAGGTGAAAGGGCCGGCAACTCATCTGTTCTCTATGGCTAGCGTTCCACAGCTTTGAAACAGCCCCAGGAGCACGGTTCTTGGGCCGGCTTTCTTTCCATGCGGGTCTGCCACGTTGAGGACACCTAAGCTGCCCTGAAAGAAACCACCGGGGCTCCAATCCACTTTGGGGTCTCCTGCTCGACGTCTCTCTAAGTGAGGCAGAAAGTAGACTTTAGGTCCAGCCCGAAATAATGTAGAGATTGACCGTGAGCCTTGCTAGGCATTTGGAACATGCAAAGTCACCTAGGCCTCCTGAGGGCATTTAGAGGATTATGCCATTCAGCACATGCAGAACACACTGCATCCCAATGTTTCATCGCAGAAGGGCGAATTGTGTTCCAAGGGCCTCCTTTGGCTTGTCAGAGAAGAGAGGTATATGTGCTGGGTGATCCGGTGTATAATTGAGAAGCCTGGAAAACGGCAGTATTTTCCCCCTTTTGAAAGGTAGATAGTGGCGGCCTCAAGGCTGACTGAAAGACAGTGCAGTTACCCGTCTTCTAGTCACTGCTAGGAATGCCTCAGGGAAGAAAGTGAGTTTTCTCCTATGAATCCAGGTGGTCGCCTGTGCCTTGCTAGGAGTTCACCCCACCGCTTGCCCTAGCTAAAGTGCGAAGTAAACGTGACCCCCAGGCCTCAAGGTAAGCACGAGCGTTTCCTATCAGCAAAGTGTGCTGTGCAGCCATCTCCATGAACCCTGACTCGATAGAGTGCTTTAAATCCTCTACGGCTCTCCAGAGGCCTCAGAGAGACACGTATGAATTCCCTTCTGAGGGAGAGCGTGGGTGCCGTGAGTCCCCTTTTTGTTTTCCGAGCAACACAGCGCAGAACAGGCTGTTGGGGTCAACCCTTTCTATGCAGAGGGAAAGGCAATGAACTGATCCTCGCTTGCATAGCTTGATTTCTACCGCTGTAAAGCAGCCCCAGGACAACGTTTTTGCCAGTATTACATTCAACGTGGCTCTCCCTCTGTGGAGGCCCTCTGAACTGCACTGAAAGAATCCCTGAGCCTACAGAGCCCCCTGGCAACTCTTACCTGTCATCTCTCTATTGTGACGCAAGGTCCACTGTAGGTCCAGCCTGACAGAAAGAACAGAAAAACCGGTCAACTTGTGAGACTTTTGGACGATCCAAAGTCACCTAGGCCTGACTAAGTCATTAAGCGGGTAATGCTCTGCACGGCATGCAAAAGTCCCCGCCTGCAACGAAGTGTGATCATAGAAAGGCCCCGTGTGGCCGAAAGTCTCCAGTAGACAGTCAGTGAGTGATGGTAATTGCGCTGTGGGGTCAAGTTGGAAACTGGAGCATGTGAGAGAAGCCCGACTCTCCCCCTTTGGAAAGCAACTTCGATGCAGCTTCCAAGCTGCCTGAACACCACACCACCAGGACACTGTTCACTGCACAGATGCCTCTGAGGAGCAGTGAGCTTTTGCCAAAGAAACCAAACGCTTGCGCTTCCTTCCTGGGAGCTCAGCCCAGAGCATACTGTAGCTAAAGTGCCAACTAAATGTGACCTCTAGTCTCGAGGTAAGGTGCACATTTTCCCTTTACCAGAGGCAGGGGTGCACCAGTTTCCAGGAAGGCTTAGTCAATGGACGGCTTTAGCTTTAGTGTGCCTCACAGCGCTCAAGCCTCTCACGGGGGCATTTCTTTCCAGGGAAGTGCACCGTGTACCAGAAGCCTTCTGAGCACAATCAAGGGATACACGGCTCTGGGACCATCCCTCACTATGCAGGTGAAAGGGCCGGCAACTCATCTGTTCTCTATGGCTAGCGTTCCACAGCTTTGAAACAGCCCCAGGAGCACGGTTCTTGGGCCGGCTTTCTTTCCATGCGGGTCTGCCACGTTGAGGACACCTAAGCTGCCCTGAAAGAAACCACCGGGGCTCCAATCCACTTTGGGGTCTCCTGCTCGACGTCTCTCTAAGTGAGGCAGAAAGTAGACTTTAGGTCCAGCCCGAAATAATGTAGAGATTGACCGTGAGCCTTGCTAGGCATTTGGAACATGCAAAGTCACCTAGGCCTCCTGAGGGCATTTAGAGGATTATGCCATTCAGCACATGCAGAACACACTGCATCCCAATGTTTCATCGCAGAAGGGCGAATTGTGTTCCAAGGGCCTCCTTTGGCTTGTCAGAGAAGAGAGGTATATGTGCTGGGTGATCCGGTGTATAATTGAGAAGCCTGGAAAACGGCAGTATTTTCCCCCTTTTGAAAGGTAGATAGTGGCGGCCTCAAGGCTGACTGAAAGACAGTGCTGTTACCCGTCTTCTAGTCACTGCTAGGAATGCCTCAGGGAAGAAAGTGAGTTTTCTCCTATGAATCCAGGTGGTCGCCTGTGCCTTGCTAGGAGTTCACCCCACCGCTTGCCCTAGCTAAAGTGCGAAGTAAACGTGACCCCCAGGCCTCAAGGTAAGCACGAGCGTTTCCTATCAGCAAAGTGTGCTGTGCAGCCATCTCCATGAACCCTGACTCGATAGAGTGCTTTAAATCCTCTACGGCTCTCCAGAGGCCTCAGAGAGACACGTATGAATTCCCTTCTGAGGGAGAGCGTGGGTGCCGTGAGTCCCCTTTTTGTTTTCCGAGCAACACAGCGCAGAACAGGCTGTTGGGGTCAACCCTTTCTATGCAGAGGGAAAGGCAATGAACTGATCCTCGCTTGCATAGCTTGATTTCTACCGCTGTAAAGCAGCCCCAGGACAACGTTTTTGCCAGTATTACATTCAACGTGGCTCTCCCTCTGTGGAGGCCCTCTGAACTGCACTGAAAGAATCCCTGAGCCTACAGAGCCCCCTGGCAACTCTTACCTGTCATCTCTCTATTGTGACGCAAGGTCCACTGTAGGTCCAGCCTGACAGAAAGAACAGAAAAACCGGTCAACTTGTGAGACTTTTGGACGATCCAAAGTCACCTAGGCCTGACTAAGTCATTAAGCGGGTAATGCTCTGCACGGCATGCAAAAGTCCCCGCCTGCAACGAAGTGTGATCATAGAAAGGCCCCGTGTGGCCGAATGTCTCCAGTAGACAGTCAGTGAGTGATGGTAATTGCGCTGTGGGGTCAAGTTGGAAACTGGAGCATGTGAGAGAAGCCCGACTCTCCCCCTTTGGAAAGCAACTTCGATGCAGCTTCCAAGCTGCCTGAACACCACACCACCAGGACACTGTTCACTGCACAGATGCCTCTGAGGAGCAGTGAGCTTTTGCCAAAGAAACCAAACGCTTGCGCTTCCTTCCTGGGAGCTCAGCCCAGAGCATACTGTAGCTAAAGTGCCAACTAAATGTGACCTCTAGTCTCGAGGTAAGGTGCACATTTTCCCTTTACCAGAGGCAGGGGTGCACCAGTTTCCAGGAAGGCTTAGTCAATGGACGGCTTTAGCTTTAGTGTGCCTCACAGCGCTCAAGCCTCTCACGGGGGCATTTCTTTCCAGGGAAGTGCACCGTGTACCAGAAGCCTTCTGAGCACAATCAAGGGATACACGGCTCTGGGACCATCCCTCACTATGCAGGTGAAAGGGCCGGCAACTCATCTGTTCTCTATGGCTAGCGTTCCACAGCTTTGAAACAGCCCCAGGAGCACGGTTCTTGGGCCGGCTTTCTTTCCATGCGGGTCTGCCACGTTGAGGACACCTAAGCTGCCCTGAAAGAAACCACCGGGGCTCCAATCCACTTTGGGGTCTCCTGCTCGACGTCTCTCTAAGTGAGGCAGAAAGTAGACTTTAGGTCCAGCCCGAAATAATGTAGAGATTGACCGTGAGCCTTGCTAGGCATTTGGAACATGCAAAGTCACCTAGGCCTCCTGAGGGCATTTAGAGGATTATGCCATTCAGCACATGCAGAACACACTGCATCCCAATGTTTCATCGCAGAAGGGCGAATTGTGTTCCAAGGGCCTCCTTTGGCTCGTCAGAGAAGAGAGGTATATGTGCTGGGTGATCCGGTGTATAATTGAGAAGCCTGGAAAACGGCAGTATTTTCCCCCTTTTGAAAGGTAGATAGTGGCGGCCTCAAGGCTGACTGAAAGACAGTGCTGTTACCCGTCTTCTAGTCACTGCTAGGAATGCCTCAGGGAAGAAAGTGAGTTTTCTCCTATGAATCCAGGTGGTCGCCTGTGCCTTGCTAGGAGTTCACCCCACCGCTTGCCCTAGCTAAAGTGCGAAGTAAACGTGACCCCCAGGCCTCAAGGTAAGCACGAGCGTTTCCTATCAGCAAAGTGTGCTGTGCAGCCATCTCCATGAACCCTGACTCGATAGAGTGCTTTAAATCCTCTACGGCTCTCCAGAGGCCTCAGAGAGACACGTATGAATTCCCTTCTGAGGGAGAGCGTGGGTGCCGTGAGTCCCCTTTTTGTTTTCCGAGCAACACAGCGCAGAACAGGCTGTTGGGGTCAACCCTTTCTATGCAGAGGGAAAGGCAATGAACTGATCCTCGCTTGCATAGCTTGATTTCTACCGCTGTAAAGCAGCCCCAGGACAACGTTTTTGCCAGTATTACATTCAACGTGGCTCTCCCTCTGTGGAGGCCCTCTGAACTGCACTGAAAGAATCCCTGAGCCTACAGAGCCCCCTGGCAACTCTTACCTGTCATCTCTCTATTGTGACGCAAGGTCCACTGTAGGTCCAGCCTGACAGAAAGAACAGAAAAACCGGTCAACTTGTGAGACTTTTGGACGATCCAAAGTCACCTAGGCCTGACTAAGTCATTAAGCGGGTAATGCTCTGCACGGCATGCAAAAGTCCCCGCCTGCAACGAAGTGTGATCATAGAAAGGCCCCGTGTGGCCGAAAGTCTCCAGTAGACAGTCAGTGAGTGATGGTAATTGCGCTGTGGGGTCAAGTTGGAAACTGGAGCATGTGAGAGAAGCCCGACTCTCCCCCTTTGGAAAGCAACTTCGATGCAGCTTCCAAGCTGCCTGAACACCACACCACCAGGACACTGTACACTCCACAGATGCCTCTGAGGAGCAGTGAGCTTTTGCCAAAGAAACCAAACGCTTGCGCTTCCTTCCTGGGAGCTCAGCCCAGAGCATACTGTAGCTAAAGTGCCAACTAAATGTGACCTCTAGTCTCGAGGTAAGGTGCACATTTTCCCTTTACCAGAGGCAGGGGTGCACCAGTTTCCAGGAAGGCTTAGTCAATGGACGGCTTTAGCTTTAGTGTGCCTCACAGCGCTCAAGCCTCTCACGGGGGCATTTCTTTCCAGGGAAGTGCACCGTGTACCAGAAGCCTTCTGAGCACAATCAAGGGATACACGGCTCTGGGACCATCCCTCACTATGCAGGTGAAAGGGCCGGCAACTCATCTGTTCTCTATGGCTAGCGTTCCACAGCTTTGAAACAGCCCCAGGAGCACGGTTCTTGGGCCGGCTTTCTTTCCATGCGGGTCTGCCACGTTGAGGACACCTAAGCTGCCCTGAAAGAAACCACCGGGGCTCCAATCCACTTTGGGGTCTCCTGCTCGACGTCTCTCTAAGTGAGGCAGAAAGTAGACTTTAGGTCCAGCCCGAAATAATGTAGAGATTGACCGTGAGCCTTGCTAGGCATTTGGAACATGCAAAGTCACCTAGGCCTCCTGAGGGCATTTAGAGGATTATGCCATTCAGCACATGCAGAACACACTGCATCCCAATGTTTCATCGCAGAAGGGCGAATTGTGTTCCAAGGGCCTCCTTTGGCTCGTCAGAGAAGAGAGGTATATGTGCTGGGTGATCCGGTGTATAATTGAGAAGCCTGGAAAACGGCAGTATTTTCCCCCTTTTGAAAGGTAGATAGTGGCGGCCTCAAGGCTGACTGAAAGACAGTGCTGTTACCCGTCTTCTAGTCACTGCTAGGAATGCCTCAGGGAAGAAAGTGAGTTTTCTCCTATGAATCCAGGTGGTCGCCTGTGCCTTGCTAGGAGTTCACCCCACCGCTTGCCCTAGCTAAAGTGCGAAGTAAACGTGACCCCCAGGCCTCAAGGTAAGCACGAGCGTTTCCTATCAGCAAAGTGTGCTGTGCAGCCATCTCCATGAACCCTGACTCGATAGAGTGCTTTAAATCCTCTACGGCTCTCCAGAGGCCTCAGAGAGACACGTATGAATTCCCTTCTGAGGGAGAGCGTGGGTGCCGTGAGTCCCCTTTTTGTTTTCCGAGCAACACAGCGCAGAACAGGCTGTTGGGGTCAACCCTTTCTATGCAGAGGGAAAGGCAATGAACTGATCCTCGCTTGCATAGCTTGATTTCTACCGCTGTAAAGCAGCCCCAGGACAACGTTTTTGCCAGTATTACATTCAACGTGGCTCTCCCTCTGTGGAGGCCCTCTGAACTGCACTGAAAGAATCCCTGAGCCTACAGAGCCCCCTGGCAACTCTTACCTGTCATCTCTCTATTGTGACGCAAGGTCCACTGTAGGTCCAGCCTGACAGAAAGAACAGAAAAACCGGTCAACTTGTGAGACTTTTGGACGATCCAAAGTCACCTAGGCCTGACTAAGTCATTAAGCGGGTAATGCTCTGCACGGCATGCAAAAGTCCCCGCCTGCAACGAAGTGTGATCATAGAAAGGCCCCGTGTGGCCGAATGTCTCCAGTAGACAGTCAGTGAGTGATGGTAATTGCGCTGTGGGGTCAAGTTGGAAACTGGAGCATGTGAGAGAAGCCCGACTCTCCCCCTTTGGAAAGCAACTTCGATGCAGCTTCCAAGCTGCCTGAACACCACACCACCAGGACACTGTTCACTGCACAGATGCCTCTGAGGAGCAGTGAGCTTTTGCCAAAGAAACCAAACGCTTGCGCTTCCTTCCTGGGAGCTCAGCCCAGAGCATACTGTAGCTAAAGTGCCAACTAAATGTGACCTCTAGTCTCGAGGTAAGGTGCACATTTTCCCTTTACCAGAGGCAGGGGTGCACCAGTTTCCAGGAAGGCTTAGTCAATGGACGGCTTTAGCTTTAGTGTGCCTCACAGCGCTCAAGCCTCTCACGGGGGCATTTCTTTCCAGGGAAGTGCACCGTGTACCAGAAGCCTTCTGAGCACAATCAAGGGATACACGGCTCTGGGACCATCCCTCACTATGCAGGTGAAAGGGCCGGCAACTAATCTGTTCTCTATGGCTAGCGTTCCACAGCTTTGAAACAGCCCCAGGAGCACGGTTCTTGGGCCGGCTTTCTTTCCATGCGGGTCTGCCACGTTGAGGACACCTAAGCTGCCCTGAAAGAAACCACCGGGGCTCCAATCCACTTTGGGGTCTCCTGCTCGACGTCTCTCTAAGTGAGGCAGAAAGTAGACTTTAGGTCCAGCCCGAAATAATGTAGAGATTGACCGTGAGCCTTGCTAGGCATTTGGAACATGCAAAGTCACCTAGGCCTCCTGAGGGCATTTAGAGGATTATGCCATTCAGCACATGCAGAACACACTGCATCCCAATGTTTCATCGCAGAAGGGCGAATTGTGTTCCAAGGGCCTCCTTTGGCTCGTCAGAGAAGAGAGGTATATGTGCTGGGTGATCCGGTGTATAATTGAGAAGCCTGGAAAACGGCAGTATTTTCCCCCTTTTGAAAGGTAGATAGTGGCGGCCTCAAGGCTGACTGAAAGACAGTGCTGTTACCCGTCTTCTAGTCACTGCTAGGAATGCCTCAGGGAAGAAAGTGAGTTTTCTCCTATGAATCCAGGTGGTCGCCTGTGCCTTGCTAGGAGTTCACCCCACCGCTTGCCCTAGCTAAAGTGCGAAGTAAACGTGACCCCCAGGCCTCAAGGTAAGCACGAGCGTTTCCTATCAGCAAAGTGTGCTGTGCAGCCATCTCCATGAACCCTGACTCGATAGAGTGCTTTAAATCCTCTACGGCTCTCCAGAGGCCTCAGAGAGACACGTATGAATTCCCTTCTGAGGGAGAGCGTGGGTGCCGTGAGTCCCCTTTTTGTTTTCCGAGCAACACAGCGCAGAACAGGCTGTTGGGGTCAACCCTTTCTATGCAGAGGGAAAGGCAATGAACTGATCCTCGCTTGCATAGCTTGATTTCTACCGCTGTAAAGCAGCCCCAGGACAACGTTTTTGCCAGTATTACATTCAACGTGGCTCTCCCTCTGTGGAGGCCCTCTGAACTGCACTGAAAGAATCCCTGAGCCTACAGAGCCCCCTGGCAACTCTTACCTGTCATCTCTCTATTGTGACGCAAGGTCCACTGTAGGTCCAGCCTGACAGAAAGAACAGAAAAACCGGTCAACTTGTGAGACTTTTGGACGATCCAAAGTCACCTAGGCCTGACTAAGTCATTAAGCAGGTAATGCTCTGCACGGCATGCAAAAGTCCCCGCCTGCAACGAAGTGTGATCATAGAAAGGCCCCGTGTGGCCGAAAGTCTCCAGTAGACAGTCAGTGAGTGATGGTAATTGCGCTGTGGGGTCAAGTTGGAAACTGGAGCATGTGAGAGAAGCCCGACTCTCCCCCTTTGGAAAGCAACTTCGATGCAGCTTCCAAGCTGCCTGAACACCACACCACCAGGACACTGTTCACTGCACAGATGCCTCTGAGGAGCAGTGAGCTTTTGCCAAAGAAACCAAACGCTTGCGCTTCCTTCCTGGGAGCTCAGCCCAGAGCATACTGTAGCTAAAGTGCCAACTAAATGTGACCTCTAGTCTCGAGGTAAGGTGCACATTTTCCCTTTACCAGAGGCAGGGGTGCACCAGTTTCCAGGAAGGCTTAGTCAATGGACGGCATTAGCTTTAGTGTGCCTCACAGCGCTCAAGCCTCTCACGGGGGCATTTCTTTCAAGGAAGTGCACCATGTACCAGAAGCCTTCTGAGCACAATCAAGGGATACACGGCTCTGGGACCATCCCTCACTATGCAGGTGAAAGGGCCGGCAACTAATCTGTTCTCTATGGCTAGCGTTCCACAGCTTTGAAACAGCCCCCGGAGCACGGATCTTGGGCCGGCTTTCTTTCCATGCGGGTCTGCCACGTTGAGGACACCTAAGCTGCCCTGAAAGAAACCACCGGGGCTCCAATCCACTTTGGGGTCTCCTGCTCGACGTCTCTCTAAGTGAGGCAGAAAGTAGACTTTAGGTCCAGCCCGAAATAAAGTAGAGATTGACCGTGAGCCTTGCTAGGCATTTGGAACATGCAAAGTCACCTAGGCCTCCTGAGGGCATTTAGAGGATTATGCCAATCAGCACATGCAGAACACACTGCATCCCAAAGTTTCATCGCAGAAGGCCGAATTGTGTTCCAAGGGCCTCCTTTGGCTTGTCAGAGAAGAGAGGTATATGTGCTGGGTGATCCGGTGTATAATTGAGAAGCCTGGAAAAAGGCAGTATTTTCCCCATTTGAAAGGTACATAGTGGCGGCCTCAAGGCTCACTGAAAGACAGTGCTGTTACCCGTCTTCTAGTCACTGCTAAGAATGCCTCAGGGAAGAAAGTGAGTTTTCTCCTATGAATCCAGGTGGTCGCCTGTGCCTTGCTAGGAGTTCACCCCACCGCTTGCCCTAGCTAAAGTGCGAAGTAAACGTGACCCCCAGGCCTCAAGGTAAGCACGAGCGTTTCCTATCAGCAAAGTTTGCTGTGCAGCCATCTCCATGAACCCTGACTCGATAGAGTGCTTTAAATCCTCTACGGCTCTCCGGAGGCCTCAGAGAGACACGTATGAATTCCCTTCTGAGGGAGAGCGTGGGTGCCGTGAGTCCCCTTTTTGTTTTCCGAGCAACACAGCGCAGAACAGGCTGTTGGGGTCAACCCTTTCTATGCAGAGGGAAAGGCAATGAACTGATCCTCGCTTGCATAGCTTGATTTCTACCGCTGTAAAGCAGCCCCAGGACAACGTTTTTGCCAGTATTACATTCAACGTGGCTCTCCCTCTGTGGAGGCCCTCTGAACTGCACTGAAAGAATCCCTGAGCCTACAGAGCCCCCTGGCAACTCTTACCTGTCATCTCTCTATTGTGACGCAAGGTCCACTGTAGGTCCAGCCTGACAGAAAGAACAGAGAAACCCGTCAACTTGTGAGACTTTTGGACGATCCAAAGTCACCTAGGCCTGACTAAGTCATTAAGCAGGTAATGCTCTGCACGGCATGCAAAAGTCCCCGCCTGCAACGAAGTGTGATCATAGAAAGGCCCCGTGTGGCCGAATGTCTCCAGTAGACAGTCAGTGAGTGATGGTAATTGCGCTGTGGGGTCAAGTTGGAAACTGGAGCATGTGAGAGAAGCCCGACTCTCCCCCTTTGGAAAGCAACTTCGATGCAGCTTCCAAGCTGCCTGAACACCACACCACCAGGACACTGTTCACTGCACAGATGCCTCTGAGGAGCAGTGAGCTTTTGCCAAAGAAACCAAACGCTTGCGCTTCCTTCCTGGGAGCTCAGCCCAGAGCATACTGTAGCTAAAGTGCCAACTAAATGTGACCTCTAGTCTCGAGGTAAGGTGCACATTTTCCCTTTACCAGAGGCAGGGGTGCACCAGTTTCCAGGAAGGCTTAGTCAATGGACGGCTTTAGCTTTAGTGTGCCTCACAGCGCTCAAGCCTCTCACGGGGGCATTTCTTTCCAGGGAAGTGCACCGTGTACCAGAAGCCTTCTGAGCACAATCAAGGGATACACGGCTCTGGGACCATCCCTCACTATGCAGGTGAAAGGGCCGGCAACTAATCTGTTCTCTATGGCTAGCGTTCCACAGCTTTGAAACAGCCCCAGGAGCACGGTTCTTGGGCCGGCTTTCTTTCCATGCGGGTCTGCCACGTTGAGGACACCTAAGCTGCCCTGAAAGAAACCACCGGGGCTCCAATCCACTTTGGGGTCTCCTGCTCGACGTCTCTCTAAGTGAGGCAGAAAGTAGACTTTAGGTCCAGCCCGAAATAATGTAGAGATTGACCGTGAGCCTTGCTAGGCATTTGGAACATGCAAAGTCACCTAGGCCTCCTGAGGGCATTTAGAGGATTATGCCATTCAGCACATGCAGAACACACTGCATCCCAATGTTTCATCGCAGAAGGGCGAATTGTGTTCCAAGGGCCTCCTTTGGCTCGTCAGAGAAGAGAGGTATATGTGCTGGGTGATCCGGTGTATAATTGAGAAGCCTGGAAAAAGGCAGTATTTTCCCCCATTTGAAAGGTACATAGTGGCGGCCTCAAGGCTCACTGAAAGACAGTGCTGTTACCCGTCTTCTAGTCACTGCTAGGAATGCCTCAGGGAAGAAAGTGAGTTTTCTCCTATGAATCCAGGTGGTCGCCTGTGCCTTGCTAGGAGTTCACCCCACCGCTTGCCCTAGCTAAAGTGCGAAGTAAACGTGACCCCCAGGCCTCAAGGTAAGCACGAGCGTTTCCTATCAGCCAAGTGTGCTGTGCAGCCATCTCCATGAACCCTGACTCGATAGAGTGCTTTAAATCCTCTACGGCTCTCCAGAGGCCTCAGAGAGACACGTATGAATTCCCTTCTGAGGGAGAGCGTGGGTGCCGTGAGTCCCCTTTTTGTTTTCCGAGCAACACAGCGCAGAACAGGCTGTTGGGGTCAACCCTTTCTATGCAGAGGGAAAGGCAATGAACTGATCCTCGCTTGCATAGCTTGATTTCTACCGCTGTAAAGCAGCCCCAGGACAACGTTTTTGCCAGTATTACATTCAACGTGGCTCTCCCTCTGTGGAGGCCCTCTGAACTGCACTGAAAGAATCCCTGAGCCTACAGAGCCCCCTGGCAACTCTTACCTGTCATCTCTCTATTGTGACGCAAGGTCCACAGTAGGTCCAGCCTGACAGAAAGAACAGAAAAACCGGTCAACTTGTGAGACTTTTGGACGATCCAAAGTCACCTAGGCCTGACTAAGTCATTAAGCAGGTAATGCTCTGCACGGCATGCAAAAGTCCCCGCCTGCAACGAAGTGTGATCATAGAAAGGCCCCGTGTGGCCGAATGTCTCCAGTAGACAGTCAGTGAGTGATGGTAATTGCGCTGTGGGGTCAAGTTGGAAACTGGAGCATGTGAGAGAAGCCCGACTCTCCCCCTTTGGAAAGCAACTTCGATGCAGCTTCCAAGCTGCCTGAACACCACACCACCAGGACACTGTTCACTGCACAGATGCCTCTGAGGAGCAGTGAGCTTTTGCCAAAGAAACCAAACGCTTGCGCTTCCTTCCTGGGAGCTCAGCCCAGAGCATACTGTAGCTAAAGTGCCAACTAAATGTGACCTCTAGTCTCGAGGTAAGGTGCACATTTTCCCTTTACCAGAGGCAGGGGTGCACCAGTTTCCAGGAAGGCTTAGTCAATGGACGGCTTTAGCTTTAGTGTGCCTCACAGCGCTCAAGCCTCTCACGGGGGCATTTCTTTCCAAGGAAGTGCACCGTGTACCAGAAGCCTTCTGAGCACAATCAAGGGATACACGGCTCTGGGACCATCCCTCACTATGCAGGTGAAAGGGCCGGCAACTAATCTGTTCTCTATGGCTAGCGTTCCACAGCTTTGAAACAGCCCCCGGAGCACGGTTCTTGGGCCGGCTTTCTTTCCATGCGGGTCTGCCACGTTGAGGACACCTAAGCTGCCCTGAAAGAAACCACCGGGGCTCCAATCCACTTTGGGGTCTCCTGCTCGACGTCTCTCTAAGTGAGGCAGAAAGTAGACTTTAGGTCCAGCCCGAAATAATGTAGAGATTGACCGTGAGCCTTGCTAGGCATTTGGAACATGCAAAGTCACCTAGGCCTCCTGAGGGCATTTAGAGGATTATGCCATTCAGCACATGCAGAACACACTGCATCCCAATGTTTCATCGCAGAAGGGCGAATTGTGTTCCAAGGGCCTCCTTTGGCTTGTCAGAGAAGAGAGGTATATGTGCTGGGTGATCCGGTGTATAATTGAGAAGCCTGGAAAACGGCAGTATTTTCCCCCTTTTGAAAGGTAGATAGTGGCGGCCTCAAGGCTGACTGAAAGACAGTGCTGTTACCCGTCTTCTAGTCACTGCTAGGAATGCCTCAGGGAAGAAAGTGAGTTTTCTCCTATGAATCCAGGTGGTCGCCTGTGCCTTGCTAGGAGTTCACCCCACCGCTTGCCCTAGCTAAAGTGCGAAGTAAACGTGACCCCCAGGCCTCAAGGTAAGCACGAGCGTTTCCTATCAGCAAAGTGTGCTGTGCAGCCATCTCCATGAACCCTGACTCGATAGAGTGCTTTAAATCCTCTACGGCTCTCCAGAGGCCTCAGAGAGACACGTATGAATTCCCTTCTGAGGGAGAGCGTGGGTGCCGTGAGTCCCCTTTTTGTTTTCCGAGCAACACAGCGCAGAACAGGCTGTTGGGGTCAACCCTTTCTATGCAGAGGGAAAGGCAATGAACTGATCCTCGCTTGCATAGCTTGATTTCTACCGCTGTAAAGCAGCCCCAGGACAACGTTTTTGCCAGTATTACATTCAACGTGGCTCTCCCTCTGTGGAGGCCCTCTGAACTGCACTGAAAGAATCCCTGAGCCTACAGAGCCCCCTGGCAACTCTTACCTGTCATCTCTCTATTGTGACGCAAGGTCCACTGTAGGTCCAGCCTGACAGAAAGAACAGAAAAACCGGTCAACTTGTGAGACTTTTGGACGATCCAAAGTCACCTAGGCCTGACTAAGTCATTAAGCGGGTAATGCTATGCACGGCATGCAAAAGTCCCCGCCTGCAACGAAGTGTGATCATAGAAAGGCCCCGTGTGGCCGAAAGTCTCCAGTAGACAGTCAGTGAGTGATGGTAATTGCGCTGTGGGGTCAAGTTGGAAACTGGAGCATGTGAGAGAAGCCCGACTCTCCCCCTTTGGAAAGCAACTTCGATGCAGCTTCCAAGCTGCCTGAACACCACACCACCAGGACACTGTTCACTGCACAGATGCCTCTGAGGAGCAGTGAGCTTTTGCCAAAGAAACCAAACGCTTGCGCTTCCTTCCTGGGAGCTCAGCCCAGAGCATACTGTAGCTAAAGTGCCAACTAAATGTGACCTCTAGTCTCGAGGTAAGGTGCACATTTTCCCTTTACCAGAGGCAGGGGTGCACCAGTTTCCAGGAAGGCTTAGTCAATGGACAGCTTTAGCTTTAGTGTGCCTCACAGCGCTCAAGCCTCTCACGGGGGCATTTCTTTCCAGGGAAGTGCACCGTGTACCAGAAGCCTTCTGAGCACAATCAAGGGATACACGGCTCTGGGACCATCCCTCACTATGCAGGTGAAAGGCCTGGCAGCTAATCTGTTCTCTATGGCTAGCGTTCCACAGCTTTGAAACAGCCCCAGGAGCACGGTTCTTGGGCCGGCTTTCTTTCCATGCGGGTCTGCCACGTTGAGGACACCTAAGCTGCCCTGAAAGAAACCACCGGGGCTCCAATCCACTTTGGGGTCTCCTGCTCGACGTCTCTCTAAGTGAGGCAGAAAGTAGACTTTAGGTCCAGCCCGAAATAATGTAGAGATTGACCGTGAGCCTTGCTAGGCATTTGGAACATGCAAAGTCACCTAGGCCTCCTGAGGGCATTTAGAGGATTATGCCATTCAGCACATGCAGAACACACTGCATCCCAATGTTTCATCGCAGAAGGGCGAATTGTGTTCCAAGGGCCTCCTTTGGCTTGTCAGAGAAGAGAGGTATATGTGCTGGGTGATCCGGTGTATAATTGAGAAGCCTGGAAAACGGCAGTATTTTCCCCCTTTTGAAAGGTAGATAGTGGCGGCCTCAAGGCTGACTGAAAGACAGTGCTGTTACCCGTCTTCTAGTCACTGCTAGGAATGCCTCAGGGAAGAAAGTGAGTTTTCTCCTATGAATCCAGGTGGTCGCCTGTGCCTTGCTAGGAGTTCACCCCACCGCTTGCCCTAGCTAAAGTGCGAAGTAAACGTGACCCCCAGGCCTCAAGGTAAGCACGAGCGTTTCCTATCAGCAAAGTGTGCTGTGCAGCCATCTCCATGAACCCTGACTCGATAGAGTGCTTTAAATCCTCTACGGCTCTCCAGAGGCCTCAGAGAGACACGTATGAATTCCCTTCTGAGGGAGAGCGTGGGTGCCGTGAGTCCCCTTTTTGTTTTCCGAGCAACACAGCGCAGAACAGGCTGTTGGGGTCAACCCTTTCTATGCAGAGGGAAAGGCAATGAACTGATCCTCGCTTGCATAGCTTGATTTCTACCGCTGTAAAGCAGCCCCAGGACAACGTTTTTGCCAGTATTACATTCAACGTGGCTCTCCCTCTGTGGAGGCCCTCTGAACTGCACTGAAAGAATCCCTGAGCCTACAGAGCCCCCTGGCAACTCTTACCTGTCATCTCTCTATTGTGACGCAAGGTCCACTGTAGGTCCAGCCTGACAGAAAGAACAGAAAAACCGGTCAACTTGTGAGACTTTTGGACGATCCAAAGTCACCTAGGCCTGACTAAGTCATTAAGCGGGTAATGCTATGCACGGCATGCAAAAGTCCCCGCCTGCAACGAAGTGTGATCATAGAAAGGCCCCGTGTGGCCGAAAGTCTCCAGTAGACAGTCAGTGAGTGATGGTAATTGCGCTGTGGGGTCAAGTTGGAAACTGGAGCATGTGAGAGAAGCCCGACTCTCCCCCTTTGGAAAGCAACTTCGATGCAGCTTCCAAGCTGCCTGAACACCACACCACCAGGACACTGTTCACTGCACAGATGCCTCTGAGGAGCAGTGAGCTTTTGCCAAAGAAACCAAACGCTTGCGCTTCCTTCCTGGGAGCTCAGCCCAGAGCATACTGTAGCTAAAGTGCCAACTAAATGTGACCTCTAGTCTCGAGGTAAGGTGCACATTTTCCCTTTACCAGAGGCAGGGGTGCACCAGTTTCCAGGAAGGCTTAGTCAATGGACAGCTTTAGCTTTAGTGTGCCTCACAGCGCTCAAGCCTCTCACGGGGGCATTTCTTTCCAGGGAAGTGCACCGTGTACCAGAAGCCTTCTGAGCACAATCAAGGGATACACGGCTCTGGGACCATCCCTCACTATGCAGGTGAAAGGGCCAGCAACTAATCTGTTCTCTATGGCTAGCGTTCCACAGCTTTGAAACAGCCCCAGGAGCACGGTTCTTGGGCCGGCTTTCTTTCCATGCGGGTCTGCCACGTTGAGGACACCTAAGCTGCCCTGAAAGAAACCACCGGGGCTCCAATCCACTTTGGGGTCTCCTGCTCGACGTCTCTCTAAGTGAGGCAGAAAGTAGACTTTAGGTCCAGCCCGAAATAAAGTAGAGATTGACCGTGAGCCTTGCTAGGCATTTGGAACATGCAAAGTCACCTAGGCCTCCTGAGGGCATTTAGAGGATTATGCCATTCAGCACATGCAGAACACACTGCATCCCAATGTTTCATCGCAGAAGGGCGAATTGTGTTCCAAGGGCCTCCTTTGGCTCGTCAGAGAAGAGAGGTATATGTGCTGGGTGATCCGGTGTATAATGGAGAAGCCTGGAAAACGGCAGTATTTTCCCCCTTTTGAAAGGTAGATAGTGGCGGCCTCAAGGCTGACTGAAAGACAGTGCTGTTACCCGTCTTCTAGTCACTGCTAGGAATGCCTCAGGGAAGAAAGTGAGTTTTCTCCTATGAATCCAGGTGGTCGCCTGTGCCTTGCTAGGAGTTCACCCCACCGCTTGCCCTAGCTAAAGTGCGAAGTAAACGTGACCCCCAGGCCTCAAGGTAAGCACGAGCGTTTCCTATCAGCAAAGTGTGCTGTGCAGCCATCTCCATGAACCCTGACTCGATAGAGTGCTTTAAATCCTCTACGGCTCTCCAGAGGCCTCAGAGAGACACGTATGAATTCCCTTCTGAGGGAGAGCGTGGGTGCCGTGAGTCCCCTTTTTTTCCGAGCAACACAGCGCAGAACAGGCTGTTGGGGTCAACCCTTTCTATGCAGAGGGAAAGGCAATGAACTGATCCTCGCTTGCATAGCTTGATTTCTACCGCTGTAAAGCAGCCCCAGGACAACGTTTTTGCCAGTATTACATTCAACGTGGCTCTCCCTCTGTGGAGGCCCTCTGAACTGCACTGAAAGAATCCCTGAGCCTACAGAGCCCCCTGGCAACTCTTACCTGTCATCTCTCTATTGTGACGCAAGGTCCACTGTAGGTCCAGCCTGACAGAAAGAACAGAAAAACCGGTCAACTTGTGAGACTTTTGGACGATCCAAAGTCACCTAGGCCTGACTAAGTCATTAAGCGGGTAATGCTCTGCACGGCATGCAAAAGTCCCCGCCTGCAACGAAGTGTGATCATAGAAAGGCCCCGTGTGGCCGAAAGTCTCCAGTAGACAGTCAGTGAGTGATGGTAATTGCGCTGTGGGGTCAAGTTGGAAACTGGAGCATGTGAGAGAAGCCCGACTCTCCCCCTTTGGAAAGCAACTTCGATGCAGCTTCCAAGCTGCCTGAACACCACACCACCAGGACACTGTTCACTGCACAGATGCCTCTGAGGAGCAGTGAGCTTTTGCCAAAGAAACCAAACGCTTGCGCTTCCTTCCTGGGAGCTCAGCCCAGAGCATACTGTAGCTAAAGTGCCAACTAAATGTGACCTCTAGTCTCGAGGTAAGGTGCACATTTTCCCTTTACCAGAGGCAGGGGTGCACCAGTTTCCAGGAAGGCTTAGTCAATGGACGGCTTTAGCTTTAGTGTGCCTCACAGCGCTCAAGCCTCTCACGGGGGCATTTCTTTCCAGGGAAGTGCACCGTGTACCAGAAGCCTTCTGAGCACAATCAAGGGATACACGGCTCTGGGACCATCCCTCACTATGCAGGTGAAAGGGCCGGCAACTAATCTGTTCTCTATGGCTAGCGTTCCACAGCTTTGAAACAGCCCCAGGAGCACGGTTCTTGGGCCGGCTTTCTTTCCATGCGGGTCTGCCACGTTGAGGACACCTAAGCTGCCCTGAAAGAAACCACCGGGGCTCCAATCCACTTTGGGGTCTCCTGCTCGACGTCTCTCTAAGTGAGGCAGAAAGTAGACTTTAGGTCCAGCCCGAAATAATGTAGAGATTGACCGTGAGCCTTGCTAGGCATTTGGAACATGCAAAGTCACCTAGGCCTCCTGAGGGCATTTAGAGGATTATGCCATTCAGCACATGCAGAACACACTGCATCCCAATGTTTCATCGCAGAAGGGCGAATTGTGTTCCAAGGGCCTCCTTTGGCTCGTCAGAGAAGAGAGGTATATGTGCTGGGTGATCCGGTGTATAATTGAGAAGCCTGGAAAACGGCAGTATTTTCCCCCTTTTGAAAGGTAGATAGTGGCGGCCTCAAGGCTGACTGAAAGACAGTGCTGTTACCCGTCTTCTAGTCACTGCTAGGAATGCCTCAGGGAAGAAAGTGAGTTTTCTCCTATGAATCCAGGTGGTCGCCTGTGCCTTGCTAGGAGTTCACCCCACCGCTTGCCCTAGCTAAAGTGCGAAGTAAACGTGACCCCCAGGCCTCAAGGTAAGCACGAGCGTTTCCTATCAGCAAAGTGTGCTGTGCAGCCATCTCCATGAACCCTGACTCGATAGAGTGCTTTAAATCCTCTACGGCTCTCCAGAGGCCTCAGAGAGACACGTATGAATTCCCTTCTGAGGGAGAGCGTGGGTGCCGTGAGTCCCCTTTTTGTTTTCCGAGCAACACAGCGCAGAACAGGCTGTTGGGGTCAACCCTTTCTATGCAGAGGGAAAGGCAATGAACTGATCCTCGCTTGCATAGCTTGATTTCTACCGCTGTAAAGCAGCCCCAGGACAACGTTTTTGCCAGTATTACATTCAACGTGGCTCTCCCTCTGTGGAGGCCCTCTGAACTGCACTGAAAGAATCCCTGAGCCTACAGAGCCCCCTGGCAACTCTTACCTGTCATCTCTCTATTGTGACGCAAGGTCCACTGTAGGTCCAGCCTGACAGAAAGAACAGAAAAACCGGTCAACTTGTGAGACTTTTGGACGATCCAAAGTCACCTAGGCCTGACTAAGTCATTAAGCGGGTAATGCTCTGCACGGCATGCAAAAGTCCCCGCCTGCAACGAAGTGTGATCATAGAAAGGCCCCGTGTGGCCGAAAGTCTCCAGTAGACAGTCAGTGAGTGATGGTAATTGCGCTGTGGGGTCAAGTTGGAAACTGGAGCATGTGAGAGAAGCCCGACTCTCCCCCTTTGGAAAGCAACTTCGATGCAGCTTCCAAGCTGCCTGAACACCACACCACCAGGACACTGTTCACTGCACAGATGCCTCTGAGGAGCAGTGAGCTTTTGCCAAAGAAACCAAACGCTTGCGCTTCCTTCCTGGGAGCTCAGCCCAGAGCATACTGTAGCTAAAGTGCCAACTAAATGTGACCTCTAGTCTCGAGGTAAGGTGCACATTTTCCCTTTACCAGAGGCAGGGGTGCACCAGTTTCCAGGAAGGCTTAGTCAATGGACGGCTTTAGCTTTAGTGTGCCTCACAGCGCTCAAGCCTCTCACGGGGGCATTTCTTTCCAGGGAAGTGCACCGTGTACCAGAAGCCTTCTGAGCACAATCAAGGGATACACGGCTCTGGGACCATCCCTCACTATGCAGGTGAAAGGGCCGGCAACTAATCTGTTCTCTATGGCTAGCGTTCCACAGCTTTGAAACAGCCCCAGGAGCACGGTTCTTGGGCCGGCTTTCTTTCCATGCGGGTCTGCCACGTTGAGGACACCTAAGCTGCCCTGAAAGAAACCACCGGGGCTCCAATCCACTTTGGGGTCTCCTGCTCGACGTCTCTCTAAGTGAGGCAGAAAGTAGACTTTAGGTCCAGCCCGAAATAATGTAGAGATTGACCGTGAGCCTTGCTAGGCATTTGGAACATGCAAAGTCACCTAGGCCTCCTGAGGGCATTTAGAGGATTATGCCATTCAGCACATGCAGAACACACTGCATCCCAATGTTTCATCGCAGAAGGGCGAATTGTGTTCCAAGGGCCTCCTTTGGCTTGTCAGAGAAGAGAGGTATATGTGCTGGGTGATCCGGTGTATAATTGAGAAGCCTGGAAAACGGCAGTATTTTCCCCCTTTTGAAAGGTAGATAGTGGCGGCCTCAAGGCTGACTGAAAGACAGTGCTGTTACCCGTCTTCTAGTCACTGCTAGGAATGCCTCAGGGAAGAAAGTGAGTTTTCTCCTATGAATCCAGGTGGTCGCCTGTGCCTTGCTAGGAGTTCACCCCACCGCTTGCCCTAGCTAAAGTGCGAAGTAAACGTGACCCCCAGGCCTCAAGGTAAGCACGAGCGTTTCCTATCAGCAAAGTGTGCTGTGCAGCCATCTCCATGAACCCTGACTCGATAGAGTGCTTTAAATCCTCTACGGCTCTCCAGAGGCCTCAGAGAGACACGTATGAATTCCCTTCTGAGGGAGAGTGTGGGTGCCGTGAGTCCCCTTTTTGTTTTCCGAGCAACACAGCGCAGAACAGGCTGTTGGGGTCAACCCTTTCTATGCAGAGGGAAAGGCAATGAACTGATCCTCGCTTGCATAGCTTGATTTCTACCGCTGTAAAGCAGCCCCAGGACAACGTTTTTGCCAGTATTACATTCAACGTGGCTCTCCCTCTGTGGAGGCCCTCTGAACTGCACTGAAAGAATCCCTGAGCCTACAGAGCCCCCTGGCAACTCTTACCTGTCATCTCTCTATTGTGACGCAAGGTCCACTGTAGGTCCAGCCTGACAGAAAGAACAGAAAAACCGGTCAACTTGTGAGACTTTTGGACGATCCAAAGTCACCTAGGCCTGACTAAGTCATTAAGCGGGTAATGCTCTGCACGGCATGCAAAAGTCCCCGCCTGCAACGAAGTGTGATCATAGAAAGGCCCCGTGTGGCCGAAAGTCTCCAGTAGACAGTCAGTGAGTGATGGTAATTGCGCTGTGGGGTCAAGTTGGAAACTGGAGCATGTGAGAGAAGCCCGACTCTCCCCCTTTGGAAAGCAACTTCGATGCAGCTTCCAAGCTGCCTGAACACCACACCACCAGGACACTGTTCACTGCACAGATGCCTCTGAGGAGCAGTGAGCTTTTGCCAAAGAAACCAAACGCTTGCGCTTCCTTCCTGGGAGCTCAGCCCAGAGCATACTGTAGCTAAAGTGCCAACTAAATGTGACCTCTAGTCTCGAGGTAAGGTGCACATTTTCCCTTTACCAGAGGCAGGGGTGCACCAGTTTCCAGGAAGGCTTAGTCAATGGACGGCTTTAGCTTTAGTGTGCCTCACAGCGCTCAAGCCTCTCACGGGGGCATTTCTTTCCAGGGAAGTGCACCGTGTACCAGAAGCCTTCTGAGCACAATCAAGGGATACACGGCTCTGGGACCATCCCTCACTATGCAGGTGAAAGGGCCGGCAACTAATCTGTTCTCTATGGCTAGCGTTCCACAGCTTTGAAACAGCCCCAGGAGCACGGTTCTTGGGCCGGCTTTCTTTCCATGCGGGTCTGCCACGTTGAGGACACCTAAGCTGCCCTGAAAGAAACCACCGGGGCTCCAATCCACTTTGGGGTCTCCTGCTCGACGTCTCTCTAAGTGAGGCAGAAAGTAGACTTTAGGTCCAGCCCGAAATAATGTAGAGATTGACCGTGAGCCTTGCTAGGCATTTGGAACATGCAAAGTCACCTAGGCCTCCTGAGGGCATTTAGAGGATTATGCCATTCAGCACATGCAGAACACACTGCATCCCAATGTTTCATCGCAGAAGGGCGAATTGTGTTCCAAGGGCCTCCTTTGGCTCGTCAGAGAAGAGAGGTATATGTGCTGGGTGATCCGGTGTATAATTGAGAAGCCTGGAAAACGGCAGTATTTTCCCCCTTTTGAAAGGTAGATAGTGGCGGCCTCAAGGCTGACTGAAAGACAGTGCTGTTACCCGTCTTCTAGTCACTGCTAGGAATGCCTCAGGGAAGAAAGTGAGTTTTCTCCTATGAATCCAGGTGGTCGCCTGTGCCTTGCTAGGAGTTCACCCCACCGCTTGCCCTAGCTAAAGTGCGAAGTAAACGTGACCCCCAGGCCTCAAGGTAAGCACGAGCGTTTCCTATCAGCAAAGTGTGCTGTGCAGCCATCTCCATGAACCCTGACTCGATAGAGTGCTTTAAATCCTCTACGGCTCTCCAGAGGCCTCAGAGAGACACGTATGAATTCCCTTCTGAGGGAGAGTGTGGGTGCCGTGAGTCCCCTTTTTGTTTTCCGAGCAACACAGCGCAGAACAGGCTGTTGGGGTCAACCCTTTCTATGCAGAGGGAAAGGCAATGAACTGATCCTCGCTTGCATAGCTTGATTTCTACCGCTGTAAAGCAGCCCCAGGACAACGTTTTTGCCAGTATTACATTCAACGTGGCTCTCCCTCTGTGGAGGCCCTCTGAACTGCACTGAAAGAATCCCTGAGCCTACAGAGCCCCCTGGCAACTCTTACCTGTCATCTCTCTATTGTGACGCAAGGTCCACTGTAGGTCCAGCCTGACAGAAAGAACAGAAAAACCGGTCAACTTGTGAGACTTTTGGACGATCCAAAGTCACCTAGGCCTGACTAAGTCATTAAGCGGGTAATGCTCTGCACGGCATGCAAAAGTCCCCGCCTGCAACGAAGTGTGATCATAGAAAGGCCCCGTGTGGCCGAAAGTCTCCAGTAGACAGTCAGTGAGTGATGGTAATTGCGCTGTGGGGTCAAGTTGGAAACTGGAGCATGTGAGAGAAGCCCGACTCTCCCCCTTTGGAAAGCAACTTCGATGCAGCTTCCAAGCTGCCTGAACACCACACCACCAGGACACTGTTCACTGCACAGATGCCTCTGAGGAGCAGTGAGCTTTTGCCAAAGAAACCAAACGCTTGCGCTTCCTTCCTGGGAGCTCAGCCCAGAGCATACTGTAGCTAAAGTGCCAACTAAATGTGACCTCTAGTCTCGAGGTAAGGTGCACATTTTCCCTTTACCAGAGGCAGGGGTGCACCAGTTTCCAGGAAGGCTTAGTCAATGGACGGCTTTAGCTTTAGTGTGCCTCACAGCGCTCAAGCCTCTCACGGGGGCATTTCTTTCCAGGGAAGTGCACCGTGTACCAGAAGCCTTCTGAGCACAATCAAGGGATACACGGCTCTGGGACCATCCCTCACTATGCAGGTGAAAGGGCCGGCAACTCATCTGTTCTCTATGGCTAGCGTTCCACAGCTTTGAAACAGCCCCAGGAGCACGGTTCTTGGGCCGGCTTTCTTTCCATGCGGGTCTGCCACGTTGAGGACACCTAAGCTGCCCTGAAAGAAACCACCGGGGCTCCAATCCACTTTGGGGTCTCCTGCTCGACGTCTCTCTAAGTGAGGCAGAAAGTAGACTTTAGGTCCAGCCCGAAATAATGTAGAGATTGACCGTGAGCCTTGCTAGGCATTTGGAACATGCAAAGTCACCTAGGCCTCCTGAGGGCATTTAGAGGATTATGCCATTCAGCACATGCAGAACACACTGCATCCCAATGTTTCATCGCAGAAGGGCGAATTGTGTTCCAAGGGCCTCCTTTGGCTCGTCAGAGAAGAGAGGTATATGTGCTGGGTGATCCGGTGTATAATTGAGAAGCCTGGAAAACGGCAGTATTTTCCCCCTTTTGAAAGGTAGATAGTGGCGGCCTCAAGGCTGACTGAAAGACAGTGCTGTTACCCGTCTTCTAGTCACTGCTAGGAATGCCTCAGGGAAGAAAGTGAGTTTTCTCCTATGAATCCAGGTGGTCGCCTGTGCCTTGCTAGGAGTTCACCCCACCGCTTGCCCTAGCTAAAGTGCGAAGTAAACGTGACCCCCAGGCCTCAAGGTAAGCACGAGCGTTTCCTATCAGCAAAGTGTGCTGTGCAGCCATCTCCATGAACCCTGACTCGATAGAGTGCTTTAAATCCTCTACGGCTCTCCAGAGGCCTCAGAGAGACACGTATGAATTCCCTTCTGAGGGAGAGCGTGGGTGCCGTGAGTCCCCTTTTTGTTTTCCGAGCAACACAGCGCAGAACAGGCTGTTGGGGTCAACCCTTTCTATGCAGAGGGAAAGGCAATGAACTGATCCTCGCTTGCATAGCTTGATTTCTACCGCTGTAAAGCAGCCCCAGGACAACGTTTTTGCCAGTATTACATTCAACGTGGCTCTCCCTCTGTGGAGGCCCTCTGAACTGCACTGAAAGAATCCCTGAGCCTACAGAGCCCCCTGGCAACTCTTACCTGTCATCTCTCTATTGTGACGCAAGGTCCACTGTAGGTCCAGCCTGACAGAAAGAACAGAAAAACCGGTCAACTTGTGAGACTTTTGGACGATCCAAAGTCACCTAGGCCTGACTAAGTCATTAAGCAGGTAATGCTCTGCACGGCATGCAAAAGTCCCCGCCTGCAACGAAGTGTGATCATAGAAAGGCCCCGTGTGGCCGAAAGTCTCCAGTAGACAGTCAGTGAGTGATGGTAATTGCGCTGTGGGGTCAAGTTGGAAACTGGAGCATGTGAGAGAAGCCCGACTCTCCCCCTTTGGAAAGCAACTTCGATGCAGCTTCCAAGCTGCCTGAACACCACACCACCAGGACACTGTTCACTGCACAGATGCCTCTGAGGAGCAGTGAGCTTTTGCCAAAGAAACCAAACGCTTGCGCTTCCTTCCTGGGAGCTCAGCCCAGAGCATACTGTAGCTAAAGTGCCAACTAAATGTGACCTCTAGTCTCGAGGTAAGGTGCACATTTTCCCTTTACCAGAGGCAGGGGTGCACCAGTTTCCAGGAAGGCTTAGTCAATGGACGGCTTTAGCTTTAGTGTGCCTCACAGCGCTCAAGCCTCTCACGGGGGCATTTCTTTCCAGGGAAGTGCACCGTGTACCAGAAGCCTTCTGAGCACAATCAAGGGATACACGGCTCTGGGACCATCCCTCACTATGCAGGTGAAAGGGCCGGCAACTCATCTGTTCTCTATGGCTAGCGTTCCACAGCTTTGAAACAGCCCCAGGAGCACGGTTCTTGGGCCGGCTTTCTTTCCATGCGGGTCTGCCACGTTGAGGACACCTAAGCTGCCCTGAAAGAAACCACCGGGGCTCCAATCCACTTTGGGGTCTCCTGCTCGACGTCTCTCTAAGTGAGGCAGAAAGTAGACTTTAGGTCCAGCCCGAAATAATGTAGAGATTGACCGTGAGCCTTGCTAGGCATTTGGAACATGCAAAGTCACCTAGGCCTCCTGAGGGCATTTAGAGGATTATGCCATTCAGCACATGCAGAACACACTGCATCCCAATGTTTCATCGCAGAAGGGCGAATTGTGTTCCAAGGGCCTCCTTTGGCTTGTCAGAGAAGAGAGGTATATGTGCTGGGTGATCCGGTGTATAATGGAGAAGCCTGGAAAACGGCAGTATTTTCCCCCTTTTGAAAGGTAGATAGTGGCGGCCTCAAGGCTGACTGAAAGACAGTGCTGTTACCCGTCTTCTAGTCACTGCTAGGAATGCCTCAGGGAAGAAAGTGAGTTTTCTCCTATGAATCCAGGTGGTCGCCTGTGCCTTGCTAGGAGTTCACCCCACCGCTTGCCCTAGCTAAAGTGCGAAGTAAACGTGACCCCCAGGCCTCAAGGTAAGCACGAGCGTTTCCTATCAGCAAAGTGTGCTGTGCAGCCATCTCCATGAACCCTGACTCGATAGAGTGCTTTAAATCCTCTACGGCTCTCCAGAGGCCTCAGAGAGACACGTATGAATTCCCTTCTGAGGGAGAGCGTGGGTGCCGTGAGTCCCCTTTTTGTTGTCCGAGCAACACAGCGCAGAACAGGCTGTTGGGGTCAACCCTTTCTATGCAGAGGGAAAGGCAATGAACTGATCCTCGCTTGCATAGCTTGATTTCTACCGCTGTAAAGCAGCCCCAGGACAACGTTTTTGCCAGTATTACATTCAACGTGGCTCTCCCTCTGTGGAGGCCCTCTGAACTGCACTGAAAGAATCCCTGAGCCTACAGAGCCCCCTGGCAACTCTTACCTGTCATCTCTCTATTGTGACGCAAGGTCCACTGTAGGTCCAGCCTGACAGAAAGAACAGAAAAACCGGTCAACTTGTGAGACTTTTGGACGATCCAAAGTCACCTAGGCCTGACTAAGTCATTAAGCGGGTAATGCTCTGCACGGCATGCAAAAGTCCCCGCCTGCAACGAAGTGTGATCATAGAAAGGCCCCGTGTGGCCGAAAGTCTCCAGTAGACAGTCAGTGAGTGATGGTAATTGCGCTGTGGGGTCAAGTTGGAAACTGGAGCATGTGAGAGAAGCCCGACTCTCCCCCTTTGGAAAGCAACTTCGATGCAGCTTCCAAGCTGCCTGAACACCACACCACCAGGACACTGTTCACTGCACAGATGCCTCTGAGGAGCAGTGAGCTTTTGCCAAAGAAACCAAACGCTTGCGCTTCCTTCCTGGGAGCTCAGCCCAGAGCATACTGTAGCTAAAGTGCCAACTAAATGTGACCTCTAGTCTCGAGGTAAGGTGCACATTTTCCCTTTACCAGAGGCAGGGGTGCACCAGTTTCCAGGAAGGCTTAGTCAATGGACGGCTTTAGCTTTAGTGTGCCTCACAGCGCTCAAGCCTCTCACGGGGGCATTTCTTTCCAGGGAAGTGCACCGTGTACCAGAAGCCTTCTGAGCACAATCAAGGGATACACGGCTCTGGGACCATCCCTCACTATGCAGGTGAAAGGGCCGGCAACTCATCTGTTCTCTATGGCTAGCGTTCCACAGCTTTGAAACAGCCCCAGGAGCACGGTTCTTGGGCCGGCTTTCTTTCCATGCGGGTCTGCCACGTTGAGGACACCTAAGCTGCCCTGAAAGAAACCACCGGGGCTCCAATCCACTTTGGGGTCTCCTGCTCGACGTCTCTCTAAGTGAGGCAGAAAGTAGACTTTAGGTCCAGCCCGAAATAATGTAGAGATTGACCGTGAGCCTTGCTAGGCATTTGGAACATGCAAAGTCACCTAGGCCTCCTGAGGGCATTTAGAGGATTATGCCATTCAGCACATGCAGAACACACTGCATCCCAATGTTTCATCGCAGAAGGGCGAATTGTGTTCCAAGGGCCTCCTTTGGCTCGTCAGAGAAGAGAGGTATATGTGCTGGGTGATCCGGTGTATAATTGAGAAGCCTGGAAAACGGCAGTATTTTCCCCCTTTTGAAAGGTAGATAGTGGCGGCCTCAAGGCTGACTGAAAGACAGTGCTGTTACCCGTCTTCTAGTCACTGCTAGGAATGCCTCAGGGAAGAAAGTGAGTTTTCTCCTATGAATCCAGGTGGTCGCCTGTGCCTTGCTAGGAGTTCACCCCACCGCTTGCCCTAGCTAAAGTGCGAAGTAAACGTGACCCCCAGGCCTCAAGGTAAGCACGAGCGTTTCCTATCAGCAAAGTGTGCTGTGCAGCCATCTCCATGAACCCTGACTCGATAGAGTGCTTTAAATCATCTACGGCTCTCCAGAGGCCTCAGAGAGACACGTATGAATTCCCTTCTGAGGGAGAGCATGGGTGCCGTGAGTCCCCTTTTTGTTTTCCGAGCAACACAGCGCAGAACAGGCTGTTGGGGTCAACCCTTTCTATGCAGAGGGAAAGGCAATGAACTGATCCTCGCTTGCATAGCTTGATTTCTACCGCTGTAAAGCAGCCCCAGGACAACGTTTTTGCCAGTATTACATTCAACGTGGCTCTCCCTCTGTGGAGGCCCTCTGAACTGCACTGAAAGAATCCCTGAGCCTACAGAGCCCCCTGGCAACTCTTACCTGTCATCTCTCTATTGTGACGCAAGGTCCACTGTAGGTCCAGCCTGACAGAAAGAACAGAAAAACCGGTCAACTTGTGAGACTTTTGGACGATCCAAAGTCACCTAGGCCTGACTAAGTCATTAAGCGGGTAATGCTCTGCACGGCATGCAAAAGTCCCCGCCTGCAACGAAGTGTGATCATAGAAAGGCCCCGTGTGGCCGAAAGTCTCCAGTAGACAGTCAGTGAGTGATGGTAATTGCGCTGTGGGGTCAAGTTGGAAACTGGAGCATGTGAGAGAAGCCCGACTCTCCCCCTTTGGAAAGCAACTTCGATGCAGCTTCCAAGCTGCCTGAACACCACACCACCAGGACACTGTTCACTGCACAGATGCCTCTGAGGAGCAGTGAGCTTTTGCCAAAGAAACCAAACGCTTGCGCTTCCTTCCTGGGAGCTCAGCCCAGAGCATACTGTAGCTAAAGTGCCAACTAAATGTGACCTCTAGTCTCGAGGTAAGGTGCACATTTTCCCTTTACCAGAGGCAGGGGTGCACCAGTTTCCAGGAAGGCTTAGTCAATGGACGGCTTTAGCTTTAGTGTGCCTCACAGCGCTCAAGCCTCTCACGGGGGCATTTCTTTCCAGGGAAGTGCACCGTGTACCAGAAGCCTTCTGAGCACAATCAAGGGATACACGGCTCTGGGACCATCCCTCACTATGCAGGTGAAAGGGCCGGCAACTCATCTGTTCTCTATGGCTAGCGTTCCACAGCTTTGAAACAGCCCCAGGAGCACGGTTCTTGGGCCGGCTTTCTTTCCATGCGGGTCTGCCACGTTGAGGACACCTAAGCTGCCCTGAAAGAAACCACCGGGGCTCCAATCCACTTTGGGGTCTCCTGCTCGACGTCTCTCTAAGTGAGGCAGAAAGTAGACTTTAGGTCCAGCCCGAAATAATGTAGAGATTGACCGTGAGCCTTGCTAGGCATTTGGAACATGCAAAGTCACCTAGGCCTCCTGAGGGCATTTAGAGGATTATGCCATTCAGCACATGCAGAACACACTGCATCCCAATGTTTCATCGCAGAAGGGCGAATTGTGTTCCAAGGGCCTCCTTTGGCTCGTCAGAGAAGAGAGGTATATGTGCTGGGTGATCCGGTGTATAATTGAGAAGCCTGGAAAACGGCAGTATTTTCCCCCTTTTGAAAGGTAGATAGTGGCGGCCTCAAGGCTGACTGAAAGACAGTGCTGTTACCCGTCTTCTAGTCACTGCTAGGAATGCCTCAGGGAAGAAAGTGAGTTTTCTCCTATGAATCCAGGTGGTCGCCTGTGCCTTGCTAGGAGTTCACCCCACCGCTTGCCCTAGCTAAAGTGCGAAGTAAACGTGACCCCCAGGCCTCAAGGTAAGCACGAGCGTTTCCTATCAGCAAAGTGTGCTGTGCAGCCATCTCCATGAACCCTGACTCGATAGAGTGCTTTAAATCCTCTACGGCTCTCCAGAGGCCTCAGAGAGACACGTATGAATTCCCTTCTGAGGGAGAGCGTGGGTGCCGTGAGTCCCCTTTTTGTTTTCCGAGCAACACAGCGCAGAACAGGCTGTTGGGGTCAACCCTTTCTATGCAGAGGGAAAGGCAATGAACTGATCCTCGCTTGCATAGCTTGATTTCTACCGCTGTAAAGCAGCCCCAGGACAACGTTTTTGCCAGTATTACATTCAACGTGGCTCTCCCTCTGTGGAGGCCCTCTGAACTGCACTGAAAGAATCCCTGAGCCTACAGAGCCCCCTGGCAACTCTTACCTGTCATCTCTCTATTGTGACGCAAGGTCCACTGTAGGTCCAGCCTGACAGAAAGAACAGAAAAACCGGTCAACTTGTGAGACTTTTGGACGATCCAAAGTCACCTAGGCCTGACTAAGTCATTAAGCAGGTAATGCTCTGCACGGCATGCAAAAGTCCCCGCCTGCAACGAAGTGTGATCATAGAAAGGCCCCGTGTGGCCGAAAGTCTCCAGTAGACAGTCAGTGAGTGATGGTAATTGCGCTGTGGGGTCAAGTTGGAAACTGGAGCATGTGAGAGAAGCCCGACTCTCCCCCTTTGGAAAGCAACTTCGATGCAGCTTCCAAGCTGCCTGAACACCACACCACCAGGACACTGTTCACTGCACAGATGCCTCTGAGGAGCAGTGAGCTTTTGCCAAAGAAACCAAACGCTTGCGCTTCCTTCCTGGGAGCTCAGCCCAGAGCATACTGTAGCTAAAGTGCCAACTAAATGTGACCTCTAGTCTCGAGGTAAGGTGCACATTTTCCCTTTACCAGAGGCAGGGGTGCACCAGTTTCCAGGAAGGCTTAGTCAATGGACGGCTTTAGCTTTAGTGTGCCTCACAGCGCTCAAGCCTCTCACGGGGGCATTTCTTTCCAGGGAAGTGCACCGTGTACCAGAAGCCTTCTGAGCACAATCAAGGGATACACGGCTCTGGGACCATCCCTCACTATGCAGGTGAAAGGGCCGGCAACTCATCTGTTCTCTATGGCTAGCGTTCCACAGCTTTGAAACAGCCCCAGGAGCACGGTTCTTGGGCCGGCTTTCTTTCCATGCGGGTCTGCCACGTTGAGGACACCTAAGCTGCCCTGAAAGAAACCACCGGGGCTCCAATCCACTTTGGGGTCTCCTGCTCGACGTCTCTCTAAGTGAGGCAGAAAGTAGACTTTAGGTCCAGCCCGAAATAATGTAGAGATTGACCGTGAGCCTTGCTAGGCATTTGGAACATGCAAAGTCACCTAGGCCTCCTGAGGGCATTTAGAGGATTATGCCATTCAGCACATGCAGAACACACTGCATCCCAATGTTTCATCGCAGAAGGGCGAATTGTGTTCCAAGGGCCTCCTTTGGCTTGTCAGAGAAGAGAGGTATATGTGCTGGGTGATCCGGTGTATAATTGAGAAGCCTGGAAAACGGCAGTATTTTCCCCCTTTTGAAAGGTAGATAGTGGCGGCCTCAAGGCTGACTGAAAGACAGTGCTGTTACCCGTCTTCTAGTCACTGCTAGGAATGCCTCAGGGAAGAAAGTGAGTTTTCTCCTATGAATCCAGGTGGTCGCCTGTGCCTTGCTAGGAGTTCACCCCACCGCTTGCCCTAGCTAAAGTGCGAAGTAAACGTGACCCCCAGGCCTCAAGGTAAGCACGAGCGTTTCCTATCAGCAAAGTGTGCTGTGCAGCCATCTCCATGAACCCTGACTCGATAGAGTGCTTTAAATCCTCTACGGCTCTCCAGAGGCCTCAGAGAGACACGTATGAATTCCCTTCTGAGGGAGAGCGTGGGTGCCGTGAGTCCCCTTTTTGTTTTCCGAGCAACACAGCGCAGAACAGGCTGTTGGGGTCAACCCTTTCTATGCAGAGGGAAAGGCAATGAACTGATCCTCGCTTGCATAGCTTGATTTCTACCGCTGTAAAGCAGCCCCAGGACAACGTTTTTGCCAGTATTACATTCAACGTGGCTCTCCCTCTGTGGAGGCCCTCTGAACTGCACTGAAAGAATCCCTGAGCCTACAGAGCCCCCTGGCAACTCTTACCTGTCATCTCTCTATTGTGACGCAAGGTCCACTGTAGGTCCAGCCTGACAGAAAGAACAGAAAAACCGGTCAACTTGTGAGACTTTTGGACGATCCAAAGTCACCTAGGCCTGACTAAGTCATTAAGCGGGTAATGCTCTGCACGGCATGCAAAAGTCCCCGCCTGCAACGAAGTGTGATCATAGAAAGGCCCCGTGTGGCCGAATGTCTCCAGTAGACAGTCAGTGAGTGATGGTAATTGCGCTGTGGGGTCAAGTTGGAAACTGGAGCATGTGAGAGAAGCCCGACTCTCCCCCTTTGGAAAGCAACTTCGATGCAGCTTCCAAGCTGCCTGAACACCACACCACCAGGACACTGTTCACTGCACAGATGCCTCTGAGGAGCAGTGAGCTTTTGCCAAAGAAACCAAACGCTTGCGCTTCCTTCCTGGGAGCTCAGCCCAGAGCATACTGTAGCTAAAGTGCCAACTAAATGTGACCTCTAGTCTCGAGGTAAGGTGCACATTTTCCCTTTACCAGAGGCAGGGGTGCACCAGTTTCCAGGAAGGCTTAGTCAATGGACGGCTTTAGCTTTAGTGTGCCTCACAGCGCTCAAGCCTCTCACGGGGGCATTTCTTTCCAGGGAAGTGCACCGTGTACCAGAAGCCTTCTGAGCACAATCAAGGGATACACGGCTCTGGGACCATCCCTCACTATGCAGGTGAAAGGGCCGGCAACTAATCTGTTCTCTATGGCTAGCGTTCCACAGCTTTGAAACAGCCCCAGGAGCACAGTTCTTGGGCCGGCTTTCTTTCCATGCGGGTCTGCCACGTTGAGGACACCTAAGCTGCCCTGAAAGAAACCACCGGGGCTCCAATCCACTTTGGGGTCTCCTGCTCGACGTCTCTCTAAGTGAGGCAGAAAGTAGACTTTAGGTCCAGCCCGAAATAATGTAGAGATTGACCGTGAGCCTTGCTAGGCATTTGGAACATGCAAAGTCACCTAGGCCTCCTGAGGGCATTTAGAGGATTATGCCATTCAGCACATGCAGAACACACTGCATCCCAATGTTTCATCGCAGAAGGGCGAATTGTGTTCCAAGGGCCTCCTTTGGCTCGTCAGAGAAGAGAGGTATATGTGCTGGGTGATCCGGTGTATAATGGAGAAGCCTGGAAAACGGCAGTATTTTCCCCCTTTTGAAAGGTAGATAGTGGCGGCCTCAAGGCTGACTGAAAGACAGTGCTGTTACCCGTCTTCTAGTCACTGCTAGGAATGCCTCAGGGAAGAAAGTGAGTTTTCTCCTATGAATCCAGGTGGTCGCCTGTGCCTTGCTAGGAGTTCACCCCACCGCTTGCCCTAGCTAAAGTGCGAAGTAAACGTGACCCCCAGGCCTCAAGGTAAGCACGAGCGTTTCCTATCAGCAAAGTGTGCTGTGCAGCCATCTCCATGAACCCTGACTCGATAGAGTGCTTTAAATCCTCTACGGCTCTCCAGAGGCCTCAGAGAGACACGTATGAATTCCCTTCTGAGGGAGAGCGTGGGTGCCGTGAGTCCCCTTTTTGTTTTCCGAGCAACACAGCGCAGAACAGGCTGTTGGGGTCAACCCTTTCTATGCAGAGGGAAAGGCAATGAACTGATCCTCGCTTGCATAGCTTGATTTCTACCGCTGTAAAGCAGCCCCAGGACAACGTTTTTGCCAGTATTACATTCAACGTGGCTCTCCCTCTGTGGAGGCCCTCTGAACTGCACTGAAAGAATCCCTGAGCCTACAGAGCCCCCTGGCAACTCTTACCTGTCATCTCTCTATTGTGACGCAAGGTCCACTGTAGGTCCAGCCTGACAGAAAGAACAGAAAAACCGGTCAACTTGTGAGACTTTTGGACGATCCAAAGTCACCTAGGCCTGACTAAGTCATTAAGCAGGTAATGCTCTGCACGGCATGCAAAAGTCCCCGCCTGCAACGAAGTGTGATCATAGAAAGGCCCCGTGTGGCCGAAAGTCTCCAGTAGACAGTCAGTGAGTGATGGTAATTGCGCTGTGGGGTCAAGTTGGAAACTGGAGCATGTGAGAGAAGCCCGACTCTCCCCCTTTGGAAAGCAACTTCGATGCAGCTTCCAAGCTGCCTGAACACCACACCACCAGGACACTGTTCACTGCACAGATGCCTCTGAGGAGCAGTGAGCTTTTGCCAAAGAAACCAAACGCTTGCGCTTCCTTCCTGGGAGCTCAGCCCAGAGCATACTGTAGCTAAAGTGCCAACTAAATGTGACCTCTAGTCTCGAGGTAAGGTGCACATTTTCCCTTTACCAGAGGCAGGGGTGCACCAGTTTCCAGGAAGGCTTAGTCAATGGACGGCATTAGCTTTAGTGTGCCTCACAGCGCTCAAGCCTCTCACGGGGGCATTTCTTTCCAAGGAAGTGCACCGTGTACCAGAAGCCTTCTGAGCACAATCAAGGGATACACGGCTCTGGGACCATCCCTCACTATGCAGGTGAAAGGGCCGGCAACTAATCTGTTCTCTATGGCTAGCGTTCCACAGCTTTGAAACAGCCCCCGGAGCACGGATCTTGGGCCGGCTTTCTTTCCATGCGGGTCTGCCACGTTGAGGACACCTAAGCTGCCCTGAAAGAAACCACCGGGGCTCCAATCCACTTTGGGGTCTCCTGCTCGACGTCTCTCTAAGTGAGGCAGAAAGTAGACTTTAGGTCCAGCCCGAAATAAAGTAGAGATTGACCGTGAGCCTTGCTAGGCATTTGGAACATGCAAAGTCACCTAGGCCTCCTGAGGGCATTTAGAGGATTATGCCAATCAGCACATGCAGAACACACTGCATCCCAATGTTTCATCGCAGAAGGCCGAATTGTGTTCCAAGGGCCTCCTTTGGCTTGTCAGAGAAGAGAGGTATATGTGCTGGGTGATCCGGTGTATAATTGAGAAGCCTGGAAAAAGGCAGTATTTTCCCCATTTTAAAGGTACATAGTGGCGGCCTCAAGGCTCACTGAAGACAGTGCTGTTACCCGTCTTCTAGTCACTGCTAAGAATGCCTCAGGGAAGAAAGTGAGTTTTCTCCTATGAATCCAGGTGGTCGCCTGTGCCTTGCTAGGAGTTCACCCCACCGCTTGCCCTAGCTAAAGTGCGAAGTAAACGTGACCCCCAGGCCTCAAGGTAAGCACGAGCGTTTCCTATCAGCAAAGTGTGCTGTGCAGCCATCTCCATGAACCCTGACTCGATAGAGTGCTTTAAATCCTCTACGGCTCTCCAGAGGCCTCAGAGAGACACGTATGAATTCCCTTCTGAGGGAGAGCGTGGGTGCCGTGAGTCCCCTTTTTGTTTTCCGAGCAACACAGCGCAGAACAGGCTGTTGGGGTCAACCCTTTCTATGCAGAGGGAAAGGCAATGAACTGATCCTCGCTTGCATAGCTTGATTTCTACCGCTGTAAAGCAGCCCCAGGACAACGTTTTTGCCAGTATTACATTCAACGTGGCTCTCCCTCTGTGGAGGCCCTCTGAACTGCACTGAAAGAATCCCTGAGCCTACAGAGCCCCCTGGCAACTCTTACCTGTCATCTCTCTATTGTGACGCAAGGTCCACTGTAGGTCCAGCCTGACAGAAAGAACAGAAAAACCGGTCAACTTGTGAGACTTTTGGACGATCCAAAGTCACCTAGGCCTGACTAAGTCATTAAGCAGGTAATGCTCTGCACGGCATGCAAAAGTCCCCGCCTGCAACGAAGTGTGATCATAGAAAGGCCCCGTGTGGCCGAAAGTCTCCAGTAGACAGTCAGTGAGTGATGGTAATTGCGCTGTGGGGTCAAGTTGGAAACTGGAGCATGTGAGAGAAGCCCGACTCTCCCCCTTTGGAAAGCAACTTCGATGCAGCTTCCAAGCTGCCTGAACACCACACCACCAGGACACTGTTCACTGCACAGATGCCTCTGAGGAGCAGTGAGCTTTTGCCAAAGAAACCAAACGCTTGCGCTTCCTTCCTGGGAGCTCAGCCCAGAGCATACTGTAGCTAAAGTGCCAACTAAATGTGACCTCTAGTCTCGAGGTAAGGTGCACATTTTCCCTTTACCAGAGGCAGGGGTGCACCAGTTTCCAGGAAGGCTTAGTCAATGGACGGCTTTAGCTTTAGTGTGCCTCACAGCGCTCAAGCCTCTCACGGGGGCATTTCTTTCCAGGGAAGTGCACCGTGTACCAGAAGCCTTCTGAGCACAATCAAGGGATACACGGCTCTGGGACCATCCCTCACTATGCAGGTGAAAGGGCCGGCAACTCATCTGTTCTCTATGGCTAGCGTTCCACAGCTTTGAAACAGCCCCAGGAGCACGGTTCTTGGGCCGGCTTTCTTTCCATGCGGGTCTGCCACGTTGAGGACACCTAAGCTGCCCTGAAAGAAACCACCGGGGCTCCAATCCACTTTGGGGTCTCCTGCTCGACGTCTCTCTAAGTGAGGCAGAAAGTAGACTTTAGGTCCAGCCCGAAATAATGTAGAGATTGACCGTGAGCCTTGCTAGGCATTTGGAACATGCAAAGTCACCTAGGCCTCCTGAGGGCATTTAGAGGATTATGCCATTCAGCACATGCAGAACACACTGCATCCCAATGTTTCATCGCAGAAGGGCGAATTGTGTTCCAAGGGCCTCCTTTGGCTTGTCAGAGAAGAGAGGTATATGTGCTGGGTGATCCGGTGTATAATTGAGAAGCCTGGAAAACGGCAGTATTTTCCCCCTTTTGAAAGGTAGATAGTGGCGGCCTCAAGGCTGACTGAAAGACAGTGCTGTTACCCGTCTTCTAGTCACTGCTAGGAATGCCTCAGGGAAGAAAGTGAGTTTTCTCCTATGAATCCAGGTGGTCGCCTGTGCCTTGCTAGGAGTTCACCCCACCGCTTGCCCTAGCTAAAGTGCGAAGTAAACGTGACCCCCAGGCCTCAAGGTAAGCACGAGCGTTTCCTATCAGCCAAGTGTGCTGTGCAGCCATCTCCATGAACCCTGACTCGATAGAGTGCTTTAAATCCTCTACGGCTCTCCAGAGGCCTCAGAGAGACACGTATGAATTCCCTTCTGAGGGAGAGCGTGGGTGCCGTGAGTCCCCTTTTTGTTTTCCGAGCAACACAGCGCAGAACAGGCTGTTGGGGTCAACCCTTTCTATGCAGAGGGAAAGGCAATGAACTGATCCTCGCTTGCATAGCTTGATTTCTACCGCTGTAAAGCAGCCCCAGGACAACGTTTTTGCCAGTATTACATTCAACGTGGCTCTCCCTCTGTGGAGGCCCTCTGAACTGCACTGAAAGAATCCCTGAGCCTACAGAGCCCCCTGGCAACTCTTACCTGTCATCTCTCTATTGTGACGCAAGGTCCACTGTAGGTCCAGCCTGACAGAAAGAACAGAAAAACCGGTCAACTTGTGAGACTTTTGGACGATCCAAAGTCACCTAGGCCTGACTAAGTCATTAAGCGGGTAATGCTCTGCACGGCATGCAAAAGTCCCCGCCTGCAACGAAGTGTGATCATAGAAAGGCCCCGTGTGGCCGAAAGTCTCCAGTAGACAGTCAGTGAGTGATGGTAATTGCGCTGTGGGGTCAAGTTGGAAACTGGAGCATGTGAGAGAAGCCCGACTCTCCCCCTTTGGAAAGCAACTTCGATGCAGCTTCCAAGCTGCCTGAACACCACACCACCAGGACACTGTTCACTGCACAGATGCCTCTGAGGAGCAGTGAGCTTTTGCCAAAGAAACCAAACGCTTGCGCTTCCTTCCTGGGAGCTCAGCCCAGAGCATACTGTAGCTAAAGTGCCAACTAAATGTGACCTCTAGTCTCGAGGTAAGGTGCACATTTTCCCTTTACCAGAGGCAGGGGTGCACCAGTTTCCAGGAAGGCTTAGTCAATGGACGGCTTTAGCTTTAGTGTGCCTCACAGCGCTCAAGCCTCTCACGGGGGCATTTCTTTCCAGGGAAGTGCACCGTGTACCAGAAGCCTTCTGAGCACAATCAAGGGATACACGGCTCTGGGACCATCCCTCACTATGCAGGTGAAAGGGCCGGCAACTAATCTGTTCTCTATGGCTAGCGTTCCACAGCTTTGAAACAGCCCCAGGAGCACGGTTCTTGGGCCGGCTTTCTTTCCATGCGGGTCTGCCACATTGAGGACACCTAAGCTGCCCTGAAAGAAACCACCGGGGCTCCAATCCACTTTGGGGTCTCCTGCTCGACGTCTCTCTAAGTGAGGCAGAAAGTAGACTTTAGGTCCAGCCCGAAATAATGTAGAGATTGACCGTGAGCCTTGCTAGGCATTTGGAACATGCAAAGTCACCTAGGCCTCCTGAGGGCATTTAGAGGATTATGCCATTCAGCACATGCAGAACACACTGCATCCCAATGTTTCATCGCAGAAGGGCGAATTGTGTTCCAAGGGCCTCCTTTGGCTCGTCAGAGAAGAGAGGTATATGTGCTGGGTGATCCGGTGTATAATTGAGAAGCCTGGAAAACGGCAGTATTTTCCCCCTTTTGAAAGGTAGATAGTGGCGGCCTCAAGGCTGACTGAAAGACAGTGCTGTTACCCGTCTTCTAGTCACTGCTAGGAATGCCTCAGGGAAGAAAGTGAGTTTTCTCCTATGAATCCAGGTGGTCGCCTGTGCCTTGCTAGGAGTTCACCCCACCGCTTGCCCTAGCTAAAGTGCGAAGTAAACGTGACCCCCAGGCCTCAAGGTAAGCACGAGCGTTTCCTATCAGCAAAGTTTGCTGTGCAGCCATCTCCATGAACCCTGACTCGATAGAGTGCTTTAAATCCTCTACGGCTCTCCAGAGGCCTCAGAGAGACACGTATGAATTCCCTTCTGAGGGAGAGCGTGGGTGCCGTGAGTCCCCTTTTTGTTTTCCGAGCAACACAGCGCAGAACAGGCTGTTGGGGTCAACCCTTTCTATGCAGAGGGAAAGGCAATGAACTGATCCTCGCTTGCATAGCTTGATTTCTACCGCTGTAAAGCAGCCCCAGGACACCGTTTTTGCCAGTATTACATTCAACGTGGCTCTCCCTCTGTGGAGGCCCTCTGAACTGCACTGAAAGAATCCCTGAGCCTACAGAGCCCCCTGGCAACTCTTACCTGTCATCTCTCTATTGTGACGCAAGGTCCACTGTAGGTCCAGCCTGACAGAAAGAACAGAAAAACCGGTCAACTTGTGAGACTTTTGGACGATCCAAAGTCACCTAGGCCTGACTAAGTCATTAAGCAGGTAATGCTCTGCACGGCATGCAAAAGTCCCCGCCTGCAACGAAGTGTGATCATAGAAAGGCCCCGTGTGGCCGAAAGTCTCCAGTAGACAGTCAGTGAGTGATGGTAATTGCGCTGTGGGGTCAAGTTGGAAACTGGAGCATGTGAGAGAAGCCCGACTCTCCCCCTTTGGAAAGCAACTTCGATGCAGCTTCCAAGCTGCCTGAACACCACACCACCAGGACACTGTTCACTGCACAGATGCCTCTGAGGAGCAGTGAGCTTTTGCCAAAGAAACCAAACGCTTGCGCTTCCTTCCTGGGAGCTCAGCCCAGAGCATACTGTAGCTAAAGTGCCAACTAAATGTGACCTCTAGTCTCGAGGTAAGGTGCACATTTTCCCTTTACCAGAGGCAGGGGTGCACCAGTTTCCAGGAAGGCTTAGTCAATGGACGGCTTTAGCTTTAGTGTGCCTCACAGCGCTCAAGCCTCTCACGGGGGCATTTCTTTCCAGGGAAGTGCACCGTGTACCAGAAGCCTTCTGAGCACAATCAAGGGATACACGGCTCTGGGACCATCCCTCACTATGCAGGTGAAAGGGCCGGCAACTCATCTGTTCTCTATGGCTAGCGTTCCACAGCTTTGAAACAGCCCCAGGAGCACGGTTCTTGGGCCGGCTTTCTTTCCATGCGGGTCTGCCACGTTGAGGACACCTAAGCTGCCCTGAAAGAAACCACCGGGGCTCCAATCCACTTTGGGGTCTCCTGCTCGACGTCTCTCTAAGTGAGGCAGAAAGTAGACTTTAGGTCCAGCCCGAAATAATGTAGAGATTGACCGTGAGCCTTGCTAGGCATTTGGAACATGCAAAGTCACCTAGGCCTCCTGAGGGCATTTAGAGGATTATGCCATTCAGCACATGCAGAACACACTGCATCCCAATGTTTCATCGCAGAAGGGCGAATTGTGTTCCAAGGGCCTCCTTTGGCTTGTCAGAGAAGAGAGGTATATGTGCTGGGTGATCCGGTGTATAATTGAGAAGCCTGGAAAACGGCAGTATTTTCCCCCTTTTGAAAGGTAGATAGTGGCGGCCTCAAGGCTGACTGAAAGACAGTGCTGTTACCCGTCTTCTAGTCACTGCTAGGAATGCCTCAGGGAAGAAAGTGAGTTTTCTCCTATGAATCCAGGTGGTCGCCTGTGCCTTGCTAGGAGTTCACCCCACCGCTTGCCCTAGCTAAAGTGCGAAGTAAACGTGACCCCCAGGCCTCAAGGTAAGCACGAGCGTTTCCTATCAGCAAAGTGTGCTGTGCAGCCATCTCCATGAACCCTGACTCGATAGAGTGCTTTAAATCCTCTACGGCTCTCCAGAGGCCTCAGAGAGACACGTATGAATTCCCTTCTGAGGGAGAGCGTGGGTGCCGTGAGTCCCCTTTTTGTTTTCCGAGCAACACAGCGCAGAACAGGCTGTTGGGGTCAACCCTTTCTATGCAGAGGGAAAGGCAATGAACTGATCCTCGCTTGCATAGCTTGATTTCTACCGCTGTAAAGCAGCCCCAGGACAACGTTTTTGCCAGTATTACATTCAACGTGGCTCTCCCTCTGTGGAGGCCCTCTGAACTGCACTGAAAGAATCCCTGAGCCTACAGAGCCCCCTGGCAACTCTTACCTGTCATCTCTCTATTGTGACGCAAGGTCCACTGTAGGTCCAGCCTGACAGAAAGAACAGAAAAACCGGTCAACTTGTGAGACTTTTGGACGATCCAAAGTCACCTAGGCCTGACTAAGTCATTAAGCGGGTAATGCTCTGCACGGCATGCAAAAGTCCCCGCCTGCAACGAAGTGTGATCATAGAAAGGCCCCGTGTGGCCGAAAGTCTCCAGTAGACAGTCAGTGAGTGATGGTAATTGCGCTGTGGGGTCAAGTTGGAAACTGGAGCATGTGAGAGAAGCCCGACTCTCCCCCTTTGGAAAGCAACTTCGATGCAGCTTCCAAGCTGCCTGAACACCACACCACCAGGACACTGTTCACTGCACAGATGCCTCTGAGGAGCAGTGAGCTTTTGCCAAAGAAACCAAACGCTTGCGCTTCCTTCCTGGGAGCTCAGCCCAGAGCATACTGTAGCTAAAGTGCCAACTAAATGTGACCTCTAGTCTCGAGGTAAGGTGCACATTTTCCCTTTACCAGAGGCAGGGGTGCACCAGTTTCCAGGAAGGCTTAGTCAATGGACGGCTTTAGCTTTAGTGTGCCTCACAGCGCTCAAGCCTCTCACGGGGGCATTTCTTTCCAGGGAAGTGCACCGTGTACCAGAAGCCTTCTGAGCACAATCAAGGGATACACGGCTCTGGGACCATCCCTCACTATGCAGGTGAAAGGGCCGGCAACTCATCTGTTCTCTATGGCTAGCGTTCCACAGCTTTGAAACAGCCCCAGGAGCACGGTTCTTGGGCCGGCTTTCTTTCCATGCGGGTCTGCCACGTTGAGGACACCTAAGCTGCCCTGAAAGAAACCACCGGGGCTCCAATCCACTTTGGGGTCTCCTGCTCGACGTCTCTCTAAGTGAGGCAGAAAGTAGACTTTAGGTCCAGCCCGAAATAATGTAGAGATTGACCGTGAGCCTTGCTAGGCATTTGGAACATGCAAAGTCACCTAGGCCTCCTGAGGGCATTTAGAGGATTATGCCATTCAGCACATGCAGAACACACTGCATCCCAATGTTTCATCGCAGAAGGGCGAATTGTGTTCCAAGGGCCTCCTTTGGCTCGTCAGAGAAGAGAGGTATATGTGCTGGGTGATCCGGTGTATAATTGAGAAGCCTGGAAAACGGCAGTATTTTCCCCCTTTTGAAAGGTAGATAGTGGCGGCCTCAAGGCTGACTGAAAGAAAGTGCTGTTACCCGTCTTCTAGTCACTGCTAGGAATGCCTCAGGGAAGAAAGTGAGTTTTCTCCTATGAATCCAGGTGGTCGCCTGTGCCTTGCTAGGAGTTCACCCCACCGCTTGCCCTAGCTAAAGTGCGAAGTAAACGTGACCCCCAGGCCTCAAGGTAAGCACGAGCGTTTCCTATCAGCAAAGTGTGCTGTGCAGCCATCTCCATGAACCCTGACTCGATAGAGTGCTTTAAATCCTCTACGGCTCTCCAGAGGCCTCAGAGAGACACGTATGAATTCCCTTCTGAGGGAGAGCGTGGGTGCCGTGAGTCCCCTTTTTGTTTTCCGAGCAACACAGCGCAGAACAGGCTGTTGGGGTCAACCCTTTCTATGCAGAGGGAAAGGCAATGAACTGATCCTCGCTTGCATAGCTTGATTTCTACCGCTGTAAAGCAGCCCCAGGACAACGTTTTTGCCAGTATTACATTCAACGTGGCTCTCCCTCTGTGGAGGCCCTCTGAACTGCACTGAAAGAATCCCTGAGCCTACAGAGCCCCCTGGCAACTCTTACCTGTCATCTCTCTATTGTGACGCAAGGTCCACTGTAGGTCCAGCCTGACAGAAAGAACAGAAAAACCGGTCAACTTGTGAGACTTTTGGACGATCCAAAGTCACCTAGGCCTGACTAAGTCATTAAGCGGGTAATGCTCTGCACGGCATGCAAAAGTCCCCGCCTGCAACGAAGTGTGATCATAGAAAGGCCCCGTGTGGCCGAAAGTCTCCAGTAGACAGTCAGTGAGTGATGGTAATTGCGCTGTGGGGTCAAGTTGGAAACTGGAGCATGTGAGAGAAGCCCGACTCTCCCCCTTTGGAAAGCAACTTCGATGCAGCTTCCAAGCTGCCTGAACACCACACCACCAGGACACTGTTCACTGCACAGATGCCTCTGAGGAGCAGTGAGCTTTTGCCAAAGAAACCAAACGCTTGCGCTTCCTTCCTGGGAGCTCAGCCCAGAGCATACTGTAGCTAAAGTGCCAACTAAATGTGACCTCTAGTCTCGAGGTAAGGTGCACATTTTCCCTTTACCAGAGGCAGGGGTGCACCAGTTTCCAGGAAGGCTTAGTCAATGGACGGCTTTAGCTTTAGTGTGCCTCACAGCGCTCAAGCCTCTCACGGGGGCATTTCTTTCCAGGGAAGTGCACCGTGTACCAGAAGCCTTCTGAGCACAATCAAGGGATACACGGCTCTGGGACCATCCCTCACTATGCAGGTGAAAGGGCCGGCAACTCATCTGTTCTCTATGGCTAGCGTTCCACAGCTTTGAAACAGCCCCAGGAGCACGGTTCTTGGGCCGGCTTTCTTTCCATGCGGGTCTGCCACGTTGAGGACACCTAAGCTGCCCTGAAAGAAACCACCGGGGCTCCAACCCACTTTGGGGTCTCCTGCTCGACGTCTCTCTAAGTGAGGCAGAAAGTAGACTTTAGGTCCAGCCCGAAATAATGTAGAGATTGACCGTGAGCCTTGCTAGGCATTTGGAACATGCAAAGTCACCTAGGCCTCCTGAGGGCATTTAGAGGATTATGCCATTCAGCACATGCAGAACACACTGCATCCCAATGTTTCATCGCAGAAGGGCGAATTGTGTTCCAAGGGCCTCCTTTGGCTCGTCAGAGAAGAGAGGTATATGTGCTGGGTGATCCGGTGTATAATGGAGAAGCCTGGAAAACGGCAGTATTTTCCCCCTTTTGAAAGGTAGATAGTGGCGGCCTCAAGGCTGACTGAAAGAAAGTGCTGTTACCCGTCTTCTAGTCACTGCTAGGAATGCCTCAGGGAAGAAAGTGAGTTTTCTCCTATGAATCCAGGTGGTCGCCTGTGCCTTGCTAGGAGTTCACCCCACCGCTTGCCCTAGCTAAAGTGCGAAGTAAACGTGACCCCCAGGCCTCAAGGTAAGCACGAGCGTTTCCTATCAGCAAAGTGTGCTGTGCAGCCATCTCCATGAACCCTGACTCGATAGAGTGCTTTAAATCCTCTACGGCTCTCCAGAGGCCTCAGAGAGACACGTATGAATTCCCTTCTGAGGGAGAGCGTGGGTGCCGTGAGTCCCCTTTTTGTTTTCCGAGCAACACAGCGCAGAACAGGCTGTTGGGGTCAACCCTTTCTATGCAGAGGGAAAGGCAATGAACTGATCCTCGCTTGCATAGCTTGATTTCTACCGCTGTAAAGCAGCCCCAGGACAACGTTTTTGCCAGTATTACATTCAACGTGGCTCTCCCTCTGTGGAGGCCCTCTGAACTGCACTGAAAGAATCCCTGAGCCTACAGAGCCCCCTGGCAACTCTTACCTGTCATCTCTCTATTGTGACGCAAGGTCCACTGTAGGTCCAGCCTGACAGAAAGAACAGAAAAACCGGTCAACTTGTGAGACTTTTGGACGATCCAAAGTCACCTAGGCCTGACTAAGTCATTAAGCAGGTAATGCTCTGCACGGCATGCAAAAGTCCCCGCCTGCAACGAAGTGTGATCATAGAAAGGCCCCGTGTGGCCGAAAGTCTCCAGTAGACAGTCAGTGAGTGATGGTAATTGCGCTGTGGGGTCAAGTTGGAAACTGGAGCATGTGAGAGAAGCCCGACTCTCCCCCTTTGGAAAGCAACTTCGATGCAGCTTCCAAGCTGCCTGAACACCACACCACCAGGACACTGTTCACTGCACAGATGCCTCTGAGGAGCAGTGAGCTTTTGCCAAAGAAACCAAACGCTTGCGCTTCCTTCCTGGGAGCTCAGCCCAGAGCATACTGTAGCTAAAGTGCCAACTAAATGTGACCTCTAGTCTCGAGGTAAGGTGCACATTTTCCCTTTACCAGAGGCAGGGGTGCACCAGTTTCCAGGAAGGCTTAGTCAATGGACGGCATTAGCTTTAGTGTGCCTCACAGCGCTCAAGCCTCTCACGGGGGCATTTCTTTCCAAGGAAGTGCACCATGTACCAGAAGCCTTCTGAGCACAATCAAGGGATACACGGCTCTGGGACCATCCCTCACTATGCAGGTGAAAGGGCCGGCAACTAATCTGTTCTCTATGGCTAGCGTTCCACAGCTTTGAAACAGCCCCCGGAGCACGGATCTTGGGCCGGCTTTCTTTCCATGCGGGTCTGCCACGTTGAGGACACCTAAGCTGCCCTGAAAGAAACCACCGGGGCTCCAATCCACTTTGGGGTCTCCTGCTCGACGTCTCTCTAAGTGAGGCAGAAAGTAGACTTTAGGTCCAGCCCGAAATAAAGTAGAGATTGACCGTGAGCCTTGCTAGGCATTTGGAACATGCAAAGTCACCTAGGCCTCCTGAGGGCATTTAGAGGATTATGCCAATCAGCACATGCAGAACACACTGCATCCCAATGTTTCATCGCAGAAGGCCGAATTGTGTTCCAAGGGCCTCCTTTGGCTTGTCAGAGAAGAGAGGTATATGTGCTGGGTGATCCGGTGTATAATTGAGAAGCCTGGAAAAAGGCAGTATTTTCCCCATTTGAAAGGTACATAGTGGCGGCCTCAAGGCTCACTGAAAGACAGTGCTGTTACCCGTCTTCTAGTCACTGCTAAGAATGCCTCAGGGAAGAAAGTGAGTTTTCTCCTATGAATCCAGGTGGTCGCCTGTGCCTTGCTAGGAGTTCACCCCACCGCTTGCCCTAGCTAAAGTGCGAAGTAAACGTGACCCCCAGGCCTCAATGTAAGCACGAGTGTTTCCTATCAGCAAAGTTTGCTGTGCAGCCATCTCCATGAACCCTGACTCGATAGAGTGCTTTAAATCCTCTACGGCTCTCCGGAGGCCTCAGAGAGACACGTATGAATTCCCTTCTGAGGGAGAGCGTGGGTGCCGTGAGTCCCCTTTTTGTTTTCCGAGCAACACAGCGCAGAACAGGCTGTTGGGGTCAACCCTTTCTATGCAGAGGGAAAGGCAATGAACTGATCCTCGCTTGCATAGCTTGATTTCTACCGCTGTAAAGCAGCCCCAGGACAACGTTTTTGCCAGTATTACATTCAACGTGGCTCTCCCTCTGTGGAGGCCCTCTGAACTGCACTGAAAGAATCCCTGAGCCTACAGAGCCCCCTGGCAACTCTTACCTGTCATCTCTCTATTGTGACGCAAGGTCCACTGTAGGTCCAGCCTGACAGAAAGAACAGAGAAACCCGTCAACTTGTGAGACTTTTGGACGATCCAAAGTCACCTAGGCCTGACTAAGTCATTAAGCAGGTAATGCTCTGCACGGCATGCAAAAGTCCCCGCCTGCAACGAAGTGTGATCATAAAAAGGCCCCGTGTGGTCGAATGTCTCCAGTAGACAGTCAGTGAGTGATGGTAATTGCGCTGTGGGGTCAAGTTGGAAACTGGAGCATGTGAGAGAAGCCCGACTCTCCCCCTTTGGAAAGCAACTTCGATGCAGCTTCCAAGCTGCCTGAACACCACACCACCAGGACACTGTTCACTGCACAGATGCCTCTGAGGAGCAGTGAGCTTTTGCCAAAGAAACCAAACGCTTGCGCTTCCTTCCTGGGAGCTCAGCCCAGAGCATACTGTAGCTAAAGTGCCAACTAAATGTGACCTCTAGTCTCGAGGTAAGGTGCACATTTTCCCTTTACCAGAGGCAGGGGTGCACCAGTTTCCAGGAAGGCTTAGTCAATGGACGGCTTTAGCTTTAGTGTGCCTCACAGCGCTCAAGCCTCTCACGGGGGCATTTCTTTCCAGGGAAGTGCACCGTGTACCAGAAGCCTTCTGAGCACAATCAAGGGATACACGGCTCTGGGACCATCCCTCACTATGCAGGTGAAAGGGCCGGCAACTAATCTGTTCTCTATGGCTAGCGTTCCACAGCTTTGAAACAGCCCCAGGAGCACGGTTCTTGGGCCGGCTTTCTTTCCATGCGGGTCTGCCACGTTGAGGACACCTAAGCTGCCCTGAAAGAAACCACCGGGGCTCCAATCCACTTTGGGGTCTCCTGCTCGACGTCTCTCTAAGTGAGGCAGAAAGTAGACTTTAGGTCCAGCCCGAAATAATGTAGAGATTGACCGTGAGCCTTGCTAGGCATTTGGAACATGCAAAGTCACCTAGGCCTCCTGAGGGCATTTAGAGGATTATGCCATTCAGCACATGCAGAACACACTGCATCCCAATGTTTCATCGCAGAAGGGCGAATTGTGTTCCAAGGGCCTCCTTTGGCTTGTCAGAGAAGAGAGGTATATGTGCTGGGTGATCCGGTGTATAATGGAGAAGCCTGGAAAACGGCAGTATTTTCCCCCTTTTGAAAGGTAGATAGTGGCGGCCTCAAGGCTGACTGAAAGACAGTGCTGTTACCCGTCTTCTAGTCACTGCTAGGAATGCCTCAGGGAAGAAAGTGAGTTTTCTCCTATGAATCCAGGTGGTCGCCTGTGCCTTGCTAGGAGTTCACCCCACCGCTTGCCCTAGCTAAAGTGCGAAGTAAACGTGACCCCCAGGCCTCAAGGTAAGCACGAGCGTTTCCTATCAGCAAAGTGTGCTGTGCAGCCATCTCCATGAACCCTGACTCGATAGAGTGCTTTAAATCCTCTACGGCTCTCCAGAGGCCTCAGAGAGACACGTATGAATTCCCTTCTGAGGGAGAGCGTGGGTGCCGTGAGTCCCCTTTTTGTTTTCCGAGCAACACAGCGCAGAACAGGCTGTTGGGGTCAACCCTTTCTATGCAGAGGGAAAGGCAATGAACTGATCCTCGCTTGCATAGCTTGATTTCTACCGCTGTAAAGCAGCCCCAGGACAACGTTTTTGCCAGTATTACATTCAACGTGGCTCTCCCTCTGTGGAGGCCCTCTGAACTGCACTGAAAGAATCCCTGAGCCTACAGAGCCCCCTGGCAACTCTTACCTGTCATCTCTCTATTGTGACGCAAGGTCCACTGTAGGTCCAGCCTGACAGAAAGAACAGAAAAACCGGTCAACTTGTGAGACTTTTGGACGATCCAAAGTCACCTAGGCCTGACTAAGTCATTAAGCGGGTAATGCTCTGCACGGCATGCAAAAGTCCCCGCCTGCAACGAAGTGTGATCATAGAAAGGCCCCGTGTGGCCGAAAGTCTCCAGTAGACAGTCAGTGAGTGATGGTAATTGCGCTGTGGGGTCAAGTTGGAAACTGGAGCATGTGAGAGAAGCCCGACTCTCCCCCTTTGGAAAGCAACTTCGATGCAGCTTCCAAGCTGCCTGAACACCACACCACCAGGACACTGTTCACTGCACAGATGCCTCTGAGGAGCAGTGAGCTTTTGCCAAAGAAACCAAACGCTTGCGCTTCCTTCCTGGGAGCTCAGCCCAGAGCATACTGTAGCTAAAGTGCCAACTAAATGTGACCTCTAGTCTCGAGGTAAGGTGCACATTTTCCCTTTACCAGAGGCAGGGGTGCACCAGTTTCCAGGAAGGCTTAGTCAATGGACAGCTTTAGCTTTAGTGTGCCTCACAGCGCTCAAGCCTCTCACGGGGGCATTTCTTTCCAGGGAAGTGCACCGTGTACCAGAAGCCTTCTGAGCACAATCAAGGGATACACGGCTCTGGGACCATCCCTCACTATGCAGGTGAAAGGGCCGGCAACTAATCTGTTCTCTATGGCTAGCGTTCCACAGCTTTGAAACAGCCCCAGGAGCACGGTTCTTGGGCCGGCTTTCTTTCCATGCGGGTCTGCCACGTTGAGGACACCTAAGCTGCCCTGAAAGAAACCACCGGGGCTCCAATCCACTTTGGGGTCTCCTGCTCGACGTCTCTCTAAGTGAGGCAGAAAGTAGACTTTAGGTCCAGCCCGAAATAATGTAGAGATTGACCGTGAGCCTTGCTAGGCATTTGGAACATGCAAAGTCACCTAGGCCTCCTGAGGGCATTTAGAGGATTATGCCATTCAGCACATGCAGAACACACTGCATCCCAATGTTTCATCGCAGAAGGGCGAATTGTGTTCCAAGGGCCTCCTTTGGCTCGTCAGAGAAGAGAGGTATATGTGCTGGGTGATCCGGTGTATAATTGAGAAGCCTGGAAAACGGCAGTATTTTCCCCCTTTTGAAAGGTAGATAGTGGCGGCCTCAAGGCTGACTGAAAGACAGTGCTGTTACCCGTCTTCTAGTCACTGCTAGGAATGCCTCAGGGAAGAAAGTGAGTTTTCTCCTATGAATCCAGGTGGTCGCCTGTGCCTTGCTAGGAGTTCACCCCACCGCTTGCCCTAGCTAAAGTGCGAAGTAAACGTGACCCCCAGGCCTCAAGGTAAGCACGAGCGTTTCCTATCAGCAAAGTGTGCTGTGCAGCCATCTCCATGAACCCTGACTCGATAGAGTGCTTTAAATCCTCTACGGCTCTCCAGAGGCCTCAGAGAGACACGTATGAATTCCCTTCTGAGGGAGAGCGTGGGTGCCGTGAGTCCCCTTTTTGTTTTCCGAGCAACACAGCGCAGAACAGGCTGTTGGGGTCAACCCTTTCTATGCAGAGGGAAAGGCAATGAACTGATCCTCGCTTGCATAGCTTGATTTCTACCGCTGTAAAGCAGCCCCAGGACAACGTTTTTGCCAGTATTACATTCAACGTGGCTCTCCCTCTGTGGAGGCCCTCTGAACTGCACTGAAAGAATCCCTGAGCCTACAGAGCCCCCTGGCAACTCTTACCTGTCATCTCTCTATTGTGACGCAAGGTCCACTGTAGGTCCAGCCTGACAGAAAGAACAGAAAAACCGGTCAACTTGTGAGACTTTTGGACGATCCAAAGTCACCTAGGCCTGACTAAGTCATTAAGCGGGTAATGCTCTGCACGGCATGCAAAAGTCCCCGCCTGCAACGAAGTGTGATCATAGAAAGGCCCCGTGTGGCCGAAAGTCTCCAGTAGACAGTCAGTGAGTGATGGTAATTGCGCTGTGGGGTCAAGTTGGAAACTGGAGCATGTGAGAGAAGCCCGACTCTCCCCCTTTGGAAAGCAACTTCGATGCAGCTTCCAAGCTGCCTGAACACCACACCACCAGGACACTGTTCACTGCACAGATGCCTCTGAGGAGCAGTGAGCTTTTGCCAAAGAAACCAAACGCTTGCGCTTCCTTCCTGGGAGCTCAGCCCAGAGCATACTGTAGCTAAAGTGCCAACTAAATGTGACCTCTAGTCTCGAGGTAAGGTGCACATTTTCCCTTTACCAGAGGCAGGGGTGCACCAGTTTCCAGGAAGGCTTAGTCAATGGACAGCTTTAGCTTTAGTGTGCCTCACAGCGCTCAAGCCTCTCACGGGGGCATTTCTTTCCAGGGAAGTGCACCGTGTACCAGAAGCCTTCTGAGCACAATCAAGGGATACACGGCTCTGGGACCATCCCTCACTATGCAGGTGAAAGGGCCGGCAACTAATCTGTTCTCTATGGCTAGCGTTCCACAGCTTTGAAACAGCCCCAGGAGCACGGTTCTTGGGCCGGCTTTCTTTCCATGCGGGTCTGCCACGTTGAGGACACCTAAGCTGCCCTGAAAGAAACCACCGGGGCTCCAATCCACTTTGGGGTCTCCTGCTCGACGTCTCTCTAAGTGAGGCAGAAAGTAGACTTTAGGTCCAGCCCGAAATAATGTAGAGATTGACCGTGAGCCTTGCTAGGCATTTGGAACATGCAAAGTCACCTAGGCCTCCTGAGGGCATTTAGAGGATTATGCCATTCAGCACATGCAGAACACACTGCATCCCAATGTTTCATCGCAGAAGGGCGAATTGTGTTCCAAGGGCCTCCTTTGGCTTGTCAGAGAAGAGAGGTATATGTGCTGGGTGATCCGGTGTATAATGGAGAAGCCTGGAAAACGGCAGTATTTTCCCCCTTTTGAAAGGTAGATAGTGGCGGCCTCAAGGCTGACTGAAAGACAGTGCTGTTACCCGTCTTCTAGTCACTGCTAGGAATGCCTCAGGGAAGAAAGTGAGTTTTCTCCTATGAATCCAGGTGGTCGCCTGTGCCTTGCTAGGAGTTCACCCCACCGCTTGCCCTAGCTAAAGTGCGAAGTAAACGTGACCCCCAGGCCTCAAGGTAAGCACGAGCGTTTCCTATCAGCAAAGTGTGCTGTGCAGCCATCTCCATGAACCCTGACTCGATAGAGTGCTTTAAATCCTCTACGGCTCTCCAGAGGCCTCAGAGAGACACGTATGAATTCCCTTCTGAGGGAGAGCGTGGGTGCCGTGAGTCCCCTTTTTGTTTTCCGAGCAACACAGCGCAGAACAGGCTGTTGGGGTCAACCCTTTCTATGCAGAGGGAAAGGCAATGAACTGATCCTCGCTTGCATAGCTTGATTTCTACCGCTGTAAAGCAGCCCCAGGACAACGTTTTTGCCAGTATTACATTCAACGTGGCTCTCCCTCTGTGGAGGCCCTCTGAACTGCACTGAAAGAATCCCTGAGCCTACAGAGCCCCCTGGCAACTCTTACCTGTCATCTCTCTATTGTGACGCAAGGTCCACTGTAGGTCCAGCCTGACAGAAAGAACAGAAAAACCGGTCAACTTGTGAGACTTTTGGACGATCCAAAGTCACCTAGGCCTGACTAAGTCATTAAGCGGGTAATGCTCTGCACGGCATGCAAAAGTCCCCGCCTGCAACGAAGTGTGATCATAGAAAGGCCCCGTGTGGCCGAAAGTCTCCAGTAGACAGTCAGTGAGTGATGGTAATTGCGCTGTGGGGTCAAGTTGGAAACTGGAGCATGTGAGAGAAGCCCGACTCTCCCCCTTTGGAAAGCAACTTCGATGCAGCTTCCAAGCTGCCTGAACACCACACCACCAGGACACTGTTCACTGCACAGATGCCTCTGAGGAGCAGTGAGCTTTTGCCAAAGAAACCAAACGCTTGCGCTTCCTTCCTGGGAGCTCAGCCCAGAGCATACTGTAGCTAAAGTGCCAACTAAATGTGACCTCTAGTCTCGAGGTAAGGTGCACATTTTCCCTTTACCAGAGGCAGGGGTGCACCAGTTTCCAGGAAGGCTTAGTCAATGGACAGCTTTAGCTTTAGTGTGCCTCACAGCGCTCAAGCCTCTCACGGGGGCATTTCTTTCCAGGGAAGTGCACCGTGTACCAGAAGCCTTCTGAGCACAATCAAGGGATACACGGCTCTGGGACCATCCCTCACTATGCAGGTGAAAGGGCCGGCAACTCATCTGTTCTCTATGGCTAGCGTTCCACAGCTTTGAAACAGCCCCAGGAGCACGGTTCTTGGGCCGGCTTTCTTTCCATGCGGGTCTGCCACGTTGAGGACACCTAAGCTGCCCTGAAAGAAACCACCGGGGCTCCAATCCACTTTGGGGTCTCCTGCTCGACGTCTCTCTAAGTGAGGCAGAAAGTAGACTTTAGGTCCAGCCCGAAATAATGTAGAGATTGACCGTGAGCCTTGCTAGGCATTTGGAACATGCAAAGTCACCTAGGCCTCCTGAGGGCATTTAGAGGATTATGCCATTCAGCACATGCAGAACACACTGCATCCCAATGTTTCATCGCAGAAGGGCGAATTGTGTTCCAAGGGCCTCCTTTGGCTTGTCAGAGAAGAGAGGTATATGTGCTGGGTGATCCGGTGTATAATTGAGAAGCCTGGAAAACGGCAGTATTTTCCCCCTTTTGAAAGGTAGATAGTGGCGGCCTCAAGGCTGACTGAAAGACAGTGCTGTTACCCGTCTTCTAGTCACTGCTAGGAATGCCTCAGGGAAGAAAGTGAGTTTTCTCCTATGAATCCAGGTGGTCGCCTGTGCCTTGCTAGGAGTTCACCCCACCGCTTGCCCTAGCTAAAGTGCGAAGTAAACGTGACCCCCAGGCCTCAAGGTAAGCACGAGCGTTTCCTATCAGCAAAGTGTGCTGTGCAGCCATCTCCATGAACCCTGACTCGATAGAGTGCTTTAAATCCTCTACGGCTCTCCAGAGGCCTCAGAGAGACACGTATGAATTCCCTTCTGAGGGAGAGCGTGGGTGCCGTGAGTCCCCTTTTTGTTTTCCGAGCAACACAGCGCAGAACAGGCTGTTGGGGTCAACCCTTTCTATGCAGAGGGAAAGGCAATGAACTGATCCTCGCTTGCATAGCTTGATTTCTACCGCTGTAAAGCAGCCCCAGGACAACGTTTTTGCCAGTATTACATTCAACGTGGCTCTCCCTCTGTGGAGGCCCTCTGAACTGCACTGAAAGAATCCCTGAGCCTACAGAGCCCCCTGGCAACTCTTACCTGTCATCTCTCTATTGTGACGCAAGGTCCACTGTAGGTCCAGCCTGACAGAAAGAACAGAAAAACCGGTCAACTTGTGAGACTTTTGGACGATCCAAAGTCACCTAGGCCTGACTAAGTCATTAAGCAGGTAATGCTCTGCACGGCATGCAAAAGTCCCCGCCTGCAACGAAGTGTGATCATAGAAAGGCCCCGTGTGGCCGAAAGTCTCCAGTAGACAGTCAGTGAGTGATGGTAATTGCGCTGTGGGGTCAAGTTGGAAACTGGAGCATGTGAGAGAAGCCCGACTCTCCCCCTTTGGAAAGCAACTTCGATGCAGCTTCCAAGCTGCCTGAACACCACACCACCAGGACACTGTTCACTGCACAGATGCCTCTGTGGAGCAGTGAGCTTTTGCCAAAGAAACCAAACGCTTGCGCTTCCTTCCTGGGAGCTCAGCCCAGAGCATACTGTAGCTAAAGTGCCAACTAAATGTGACCTCTAGTCTCGAGGTAAGGTGCACATTTTCCCTTTACCAGAGGCAGGGGTGCACCAGTTTCCAGGAAGGCTTAGTCAATGGACAGCTTTAGCTTTAGTGTGCCTCACAGCGCTCAAGCCTCTCACGGGGGCATTTCTTTCCAGGGAAGTGCACCGTGTACCAGAAGCCTTCTGAGCACAATCAAGGGATACACGGCTCTGGGACCATCCCTCACTATGCAGGTGAAAGGGCCGGCAACTAATCTGTTCTCTATGGCTAGCGTTCCACAGCTTTGAAACAGCCCCAGGAGCACGGTTCTTGGGCCGGCTTTCTTTCCATGCGGGTCTGCCACGTTGAGGACACCTAAGCTGCCCTGAAAGAAACCACCGGGGCTCCAATCCACTTTGGGGTCTCCTGCTCGACGTCTCTCTAAGTGAGGCAGAAAGTAGACTTTAGGTCCAGCCCGAAATAATGTAGAGATTGACCGTGAGCCTTGCTAGGCATTTGGAACATGCAAAGTCACCTAGGCCTCCTGAGGGCATTTAGAGGATTATGCCATTCAGCACATGCAGAACACACTGCATCCCAATGTTTCATCGCAGAAGGGCGAATTGTGTTCCAAGGGCCTCCTTTGGCTTGTCAGAGAAGAGAGGTATATGTGCTGGGTGATCCGGTGTATAATTGAGAAGCCTGGAAAACGGCAGTATTTTCCCCCTTTTGAAAGGTAGATAGTGGCGGCCTCAAGGCTGACTGAAAGACAGTGCTGTTACCCGTCTTCTAGTCACTGCTAGGAATGCCTCAGGGAAGAAAGTGAGTTTTCTCCTATGAATCCAGGTGGTCGCCTGTGCCTTGCTAGGAGTTCACCCCACCGCTTGCCCTAGCTAAAGTGCGAAGTAAACGTGACCCCCAGGCCTCAAGGTAAGCACGAGCGTTTCCTATCAGCAAAGTGTGCTGTGCAGCCATCTCCATGAACCCTGACTCGATAGAGTGCTTTAAATCCTCTACGGCTCTCCAGAGGCCTCAGAGAGACACGTATGAATTCCCTTCTGAGGGAGAGCGTGGGTGCCGTGAGTCCCCTTTTTGTTTTCCGAGCAACACAGCGCAGAACAGGCTGTTGGGGTCAACCCTTTCTATGCAGAGGGAAAGGCAATGAACTGATCCTCGCTTGCATAGCTTGATTTCTACCGCTGTAAAGCAGCCCCAGGACAACGTTTTTGCCAGTATTACATTCAACGTGGCTCTCCCTCTGTGGAGGCCCTCTGAACTGCACTGAAAGAATCCCTGAGCCTACAGAGCCCCCTGGCAACTCTTACCTGTCATCTCTCTATTGTGACGCAAGGTCCACTGTAGGTCCAGCCTGACAGAAAGAACAGAAAAACCGGTCAACTTGTGAGACTTTTGGACGATCCAAAGTCACCTAGGCCTGACTAAGTCATTAAGCGGGTAATGCTCTGCACGGCATGCAAAAGTCCCCGCCTGCAACGAAGTGTGATCATAGAAAGGCCCCGTGTGGCCGAAAGTCTCCAGTAGACAGTCAGTGAGTGATGGTAATTGCGCTGTGGGGTCAAGTTGGAAACTGGAGCATGTGAGAGAAGCCCGACTCTCCCCCTTTGGAAAGCAACTTCGATGCAGCTTCCAAGCTGCCTGAACACCACACCACCAGGACACTGTTCACTGCACAGATGCCTCTGAGGAGCAGTGAGCTTTTGCCAAAGAAACCAAACGCTTGCGCTTCCTTCCTGGGAGCTCAGCCCAGAGCATACTGTAGCTAAAGTGCCAACTAAATGTGACCTCTAGTCTCGAGGTAAGGTGCACATTTTCCCTTTACCAGAGGCAGGGGTGCACCAGTTTCCAGGAAGGCTTAGTCAATGGACAGCTTTAGCTTTAGTGTGCCTCACAGCGCTCAAGCCTCTCACGGGGGCATTTCTTTCCAGGGAAGTGCACCGTGTACCAGAAGCCTTCTGAGCACAATCAAGGGATACACGGCTCTGGGACCATCCCTCACTATGCAGGTGAAAGGGCCGGCAACTAATCTGTTCTCTATGGCTAGCGTTCCACAGCTTTGAAACAGCCCCAGGAGCACGGTTCTTGGGCCGGCTTTCTTTCCATGCGGGTCTGCCACGTTGAGGACACCTAAGCTGCCCTGAAAGAAACCACCGGGGCTCCAATCCACTTTGGGGTCTCCTGCTCGACGTCTCTCTAAGTGAGGCAGAAAGTAGACTTTAGGTCCAGCCCGAAATAATGTAGAGATTGACCGTGAGCCTTGCTAGGCATTTGGAACATGCAAAGTCACCTAGGCCTCCTGAGGGCATTTAGAGGATTATGCCATTCAGCACATGCAGAACACACTGCATCCCAATGTTTCATCGCAGAAGGGCGAATTGTGTTCCAAGGGCCTCCTTTGGCTCGTCAGAGAAGAGAGGTATATGTGCTGGGTGATCCGGTGTATAATTGAGAAGCCTGGAAAACGGCAGTATTTTCCCCCTTTTGAAAGGTAGATAGTGGCGGCCTCAAGGCTGACTGAAAGACAGTGCTGTTACCCGTCTTCTAGTCACTGCTAGGAATGCCTCAGGGAAGAAAGTGAGTTTTCTCCTATGAATCCAGGTGGTCGCCTGTGCCTTGCTAGGAGTTCACCCCACCGCTTGCCCTAGCTAAAGTGCGAAGTAAACGTGACCCCCAGGCCTCAAGGTAAGCACGAGCGTTTCCTATCAGCAAAGTGTGCTGTGCAGCCATCTCCATGAACCCTGACTCGATAGAGTGCTTTAAATCCTCTACGGCTCTCCAGAGGCCTCAGAGAGACACGTATGAATTCCCTTCTGAGGGAGAGCGTGGGTGCCGTGAGTCCCCTTTTTGTTTTCCGAGCAACACAGCGCAGAACAGGCTGTTGGGGTCAACCCTTTCTATGCAGAGGGAAAGGCAATGAACTGATCCTCGCTTGCATAGCTTGATTTCTACCGCTGTAAAGCAGCCCCAGGACAACGTTTTTGCCAGTATTACATTCAACGTGGCTCTCCCTCTGTGGAGGCCCTCTGAACTGCACTGAAAGAATCCCTGAGCCTACAGAGCCCCCTGGCAACTCTTACCTGTCATCTCTCTATTGTGACGCAAGGTCCACTGTAGGTCCAGCCTGACAGAAAGAACAGAAAAACCGGTCAACTTGTGAGACTTTTGGACGATCCAAAGTCACCTAGGCCTGACTAAGTCATTAAGCGGGTAATGCTCTGCACGGCATGCAAAAGTCCCCGCCTGCAACGAAGTGTGATCATAGAAAGGCCCCGTGTGGCCGAAAGTCTCCAGTAGACAGTCAGTGAGTGATGGTAATTGCGCTGTGGGGTCAAGTTGGAAACTGGAGCATGTGAGAGAAGCCCGACTCTCCCCCTTTGGAAAGCAACTTCGATGCAGCTTCCAAGCTGCCTGAACACCACACCACCAGGACACTGTTCACTGCACAGATGCCTCTGAGGAGCAGTGAGCTTTTGCCAAAGAAACCAAACGCTTGCGCTTCCTTCCTGGGAGCTCAGCCCAGAGCATACTGTAGCTAAAGTGCCAACTAAATGTGACCTCTAGTCTCGAGGTAAGGTGCACATTTTCCCTTTACCAGAGGCAGGGGTGCACCAGTTTCCAGGAAGGCTTAGTCAATGGACAGCTTTAGCTTTAGTGTGCCTCACAGCGCTCAAGCCTCTCACGGGGGCATTTCTTTCCAGGGAAGTGCACCGTGTACCAGAAGCCTTCTGAGCACAATCAAGGGATACACGGCTCTGGGACCATCCCTCACTATGCAGGTGAAAGGGCCGGCAACTAATCTGTTCTCTATGGCTAGCGTTCCACAGCTTTGAAACAGCCCCAGGAGCACGGTTCTTGGGCCGGCTTTCTTTCCATGCGGGTCTGCCACGTTGAGGACACCTAAGCTGCCCTGAAAGAAACCACCGGGGCTCCAATCCACTTTGGGGTCTCCTGCTCGACGTCTCTCTAAGTGAGGCAGAAAGTAGACTTTAGGTCCAGCCCGAAATAATGTAGAGATTGACCGTGAGCCTTGCTAGGCATTTGGAACATGCAAAGTCACCTAGGCCTCCTGAGGGCATTTAGAGGATTATGCCATTCAGCACATGCAGAACACACTGCATCCCAATGTTTCATCGCAGAAGGGCGAATTGTGTTCCAAGGGCCTCCTTTGGCTCGTCAGAGAAGAGAGGTATATGTGCTGGGTGATCCGGTGTATAATTGAGAAGCCTGGAAAACGGCAGTATTTTCCCCCTTTTGAAAGGTAGATAGTGGCGGCCTCAAGGCTGACTGAAAGACAGTGCTGTTACCCGTCTTCTAGTCACTGCTAGGAATGCCTCAGGGAAGAAAGTGAGTTTTCTCCTATGAATCCAGGTGGTCGCCTGTGCCTTGCTAGGAGTTCACCCCACCGCTTGCCCTAGCTAAAGTGCGAAGTAAACGTGACCCCCAGGCCTCAAGGTAAGCACGAGCGTTTCCTATCAGCAAAGTGTGCTGTGCAGCCATCTCCATGAACCCTGACTCGATAGAGTGCTTTAAATCCTCTACGGCTCTCCAGAGGCCTCAGAGAGACACGTATGAATTCCCTTCTGAGGGAGAGCGTGGGTGCCGTGAGTCCCCTTTTTGTTTTCCGAGCAACACAGCGCAGAACAGGCTGTTGGGGTCAACCCTTTCTATGCAGAGGGAAAGGCAATGAACTGATCCTCGCTTGCATAGCTTGATTTCTACCGCTGTAAAGCAGCCCCAGGACAACGTTTTTGCCAGTATTACATTCAACGTGGCTCTCCCTCTGTGGAGGCCCTCTGAACTGCACTGAAAGAATCCCTGAGCCTACAGAGCCCCCTGGCAACTCTTACCTGTCATCTCTCTATTGTGACGCAAGGTCCACTGTAGGTCCAGCCTGACAGAAAGAACAGAAAAACCGGTCAACTTGTGAGACTTTTGGACGATCCAAAGTCACCTAGGCCTGACTAAGTCATTAAGCGGGTAATGCTCTGCACGGCATGCAAAAGTCCCCGCCTGCAACGAAGTGTGATCATAGAAAGGCCCCGTGTGGCCGAAAGTCTCCAGTAGACAGTCAGTGAGTGATGGTAATTGCGCTGTGGGGTCAAGTTGGAAACTGGAGCATGTGAGAGAAGCCCGACTCTCCCCCTTTGGAAAGCAACTTCGATGCAGCTTCCAAGCTGCCTGAACACCACACCACCAGGACACTGTTCACTGCACAGATGCCTCTGAGGAGCAGTGAGCTTTTGCCAAAGAAACCAAACGCTTGCGCTTCCTTCCTGGGAGCTCAGCCCAGAGCATACTGTAGCTAAAGTGCCAACTAAATGTGACCTCTAGTCTCGAGGTAAGGTGCACATTTTCCCTTTACCAGAGGCAGGGGTGCACCAGTTTCCAGGAAGGCTTAGTCAATGGACAGCTTTAGCTTTAGTGTGCCTCACAGCGCTCAAGCCTCTCACGGGGGCATTTCTTTCCAGGGAAGTGCACCGTGTACCAGAAGCCTTCTGAGCACAATCAAGGGATACACGGCTCTGGGACCATCCCTCACTATGCAGGTGAAAGGGCCGGCAACTAATCTGTTCTCTATGGCTAGCGTTCCACAGCTTTGAAACAGCCCCAGGAGCACGGTTCTTGGGCCGGCTTTCTTTCCATGCGGGTCTGCCACGTTGAGGACACCTAAGCTGCCCTGAAAGAAACCACCGGGGCTCCAATCCACTTTGGGGTCTCCTGCTCGACGTCTCTCTAAGTGAGGCAGAAAGTAGACTTTAGGTCCAGCCCGAAATAATGTAGAGATTGACCGTGAGCCTTGCTAGGCATTTGGAACATGCAAAGTCACCTAGGCCTCCTGAGGGCATTTAGAGGATTATGCCATTCAGCACATGCAGAACACACTGCATCCCAATGTTTCATCGCAGAAGGGCGAATTGTGTTCCAAGGGCCTCCTTTGGCTTGTCAGAGAAGAGAGGTATATGTGCTGGGTGATCCGGTGTATAATTGAGAAGCCTGGAAAACGGCAGTATTTTCCCCCTTTTGAAAGGTAGATAGTGGCGGCCTCAAGGCTGACTGAAAGACAGTGCTGTTACCCGTCTTCTAGTCACTGCTAGGAATGCCTCAGGGAAGAAAGTGAGTTTTCTCCTATGAATCCAGGTGGTCGCCTGTGCCTTGCTAGGAGTTCACCCCACCGCTTGCCCTAGCTAAAGTGCGAAGTAAACGTGACCCCCAGGCCTCAAGGTAAGCACGAGCGTTTCCTATCAGCAAAGTGTGCTGTGCAGCCATCTCCATGAACCCTGACTCGATAGAGTGCTTTAAATCCTCTACGGCTCTCCAGAGGCCTCAGAGAGACACGTATGAATTCCCTTCTGAGGGAGAGCGTGGGTGCCGTGAGTCCCCTTTTTGTTTTCCGAGCAACACAGCGCAGAACAGGCTGTTGGGGTCAACCCTTTCTATGCAGAGGGAAAGGCAATGAACTGATCCTCGCTTGCATAGCTTGATTTCTACCGCTGTAAAGCAGCCCCAGGACAACGTTTTTGCCAGTATTACATTCAACGTGGCTCTCCCTCTGTGGAGGCCCTCTGAACTGCACTGAAAGAATCCCTGAGCCTACAGAGCCCCCTGGCAACTCTTACCTGTCATCTCTCTATTGTGACGCAAGGTCCACTGTAGGTCCAGCCTGACAGAAAGAACAGAAAAACCGGTCAACTTGTGAGACTTTTGGACGATCCAAAGTCACCTAGGCCTGACTAAGTCATTAAGCGGGTAATGCTCTGCACGGCATGCAAAAGTCCCCGCCTGCAACGAAGTGTGATCATAGAAAGGCCCCGTGTGGCCGAAAGTCTCCAGTAGACAGTCAGTGAGTGATGGTAATTGCGCTGTGGGGTCAAGTTGGAAACTGGAGCATGTGAGAGAAGCCCGACTCTCCCCCTTTGGAAAGCAACTTCGATGCAGCTTCCAAGCTGCCTGAACACCACACCACCAGGACACTGTTCACTGCACAGATGCCTCTGAGGAGCAGTGAGCTTTTGCCAAAGAAACCAAACGCTTGCGCTTCCTTCCTGGGAGCTCAGCCCAGAGCATACTGTAGCTAAAGTGCCAACTAAATGTGACCTCTAGTCTCGAGGTAAGGTGCACATTTTCCCTTTACCAGAGGCAGGGGTGCACCAGTTTCCAGGAAGGCTTAGTCAATGGACAGCTTTAGCTTTAGTGTGCCTCACAGCGCTCAAGCCTCTCACGGGGGCATTTCTTTCCAGGGAAGTGCACCGTGTACCAGAAGCCTTCTGAGCACAATCAAGGGATACACGGCTCTGGGACCATCCCTCACTATGCAGGTGAAAGGGCCGGCAACTCATCTGTTCTCTATGGCTAGCGTTCCACAGCTTTGAAACAGCCCCAGGAGCACGGTTCTTGGGCCGGCTTTCTTTCCATGCGGGTCTGCCACGTTGAGGACACCTAAGCTGCCCTGAAAGAAACCACCGGGGCTCCAATCCACTTTGGGGTCTCCTGCTCGACGTCTCTCTAAGTGAGGCAGAAAGTAGACTTTAGGTCCAGCCCGAAATAATGTAGAGATTGACCGTGAGCCTTGCTAGGCATTTGGAACATGCAAAGTCACCTAGGCCTCCTGAGGGCATTTAGAGGATTATGCCATTCAGCACATGCAGAACACACTGCATCCCAATGTTTCATCGCAGAAGGGCGAATTGTGTTCCAAGGGCCTCCTTTGGCTCGTCAGAGAAGAGAGGTATATGTGCTGGGTGATCCGGTGTATAATTGAGAAGCCTGGAAAACGGCAGTATTTTCCCCCTTTTGAAAGGTGGATAGTGGCGGCCTCAAGGCTGACTGAAAGACAGTGCTGTTACCCGTCTTCTAGTCACTGCTAGGAATGCCTCAGGGAAGAAAGTGAGTTTTCTCCTATGAATCCAGGTGGTCGCCTGTGCCTTGCTAGGAGTTCACCCCACCGCTTGCCCTAGCTAAAGTGCGAAGTAAACGTGACCCCCAGGCCTCAAGGTAAGCACGAGCGTTTCCTATCAGCCAAGTGTGCTGTGCAGCCATCTCCATGAACCCTGACTCGATAGAGTGCTTTAAATCCTCTACGGCTCTCCAGAGGCCTCAGAGAGACACGTATGAATTCCCTTCTGAGGGAGAGCGTGGGTGCCGTGAGTCCCCTTTTTGTTTTCCGAGCAACACAGCGCAGAACAGGCTGTTGGGGTCAACCCTTTCTATGCAGAGGGAAAGGCAATGAACTGATCCTCGCTTGCATAGCTTGATTTCTACCGCTGTAAAGCAGCCCCAGGACAACGTTTTTGCCAGTATTACATTCAACGTGGCTCTCCCTCTGTGGAGGCCCTCTGAACTGCACTGAAAGAATCCCTGAGCCTACAGAGCCCCCTGGCAACTCTTACCTGTCATCTCTCTATTGTGACGCAAGGTCCACTGTAGGTCCAGCCTGACAGAAAGAACAGAAAAACCGGTCAACTTGTGAGACTTTTGGACGATCCAAAGTCACCTAGGCCTGACTAAGTCATTAAGCAGGTAATGCTCTGCACGGCATGCAAAAGTCCCCGCCTGCAACGAAGTGTGATCATAGAAAGGCCCCGTGTGGCCGAAAGTCTCCAGTAGACAGTCAGTGAGTGATGGTAATTGCGCTGTGGGGTCAAGTTGGAAACTGGAGCATGTGAGAGAAGCCCGACTCTCCCCCTTTGGAAAGCAACTTCGATGCAGCTTCCAAGCTGCCTGAACACCACACCACCAGGACACTGTTCACTGCACAGATGCCTCTGAGGAGCAGTGAGCTTTTGCCAAAGAAACCAAACGCTTGCGCTTCCTTCCTGGGAGCTCAGCCCAGAGCATACTGTAGCTAAAGTGCCAACTAAATGTGACCTCTAGTCTCGAGGTAAGGTGCACATTTTCCCTTTACCAGAGGCAGGGGTGCACCAGTTTCCAGGAAGGCTTAGTCAATGGACGGCTTTAGCTTTAGTGTGCCTCACAGCGCTCAAGCCTCTCACGGGGGCATTTCTTTCCAGGGAAGTGCACCGTGTACCAGAAGCCTTCTGAGCACAATCAAGGGATACACGGCTCTGGGACCATCCCTCACTATGCAGGTGAAAGGGCCGGCAACTCATCTGTTCTCTATGGCTAGCGTTCCACAGCTTTGAAACAGCCCCAGGAGCACGGTTCTTGGGCCGGCTTTCTTTCCATGCGGGTCTGCCACGTTGAGGACACCTAAGCTGCCCTGAAAGAAACCACCGGGGCTCCAATCCACTTTGGGGTCTCCTGCTCGACGTCTCTCTAAGTGAGGCAGAAAGTAGACTTTAGGTCCAGCCCGAAATAATGTAGAGATTGACCGTGAGCCTTGCTAGGCATTTGGAACATGCAAAGTCACCTAGGCCTCCTGAGGGCATTTAGAGGATTATGCCATTCAGCACATGCAGAACACACTGCATCCCAATGTTTCATCGCAGAAGGGCGAATTGTGTTCCAAGGGCCTCCTTTGGCTCGTCAGAGAAGAGAGGTATATGTGCTGGGTGATCCGGTGTATAATTGAGAAGCCTGGAAAACGGCAGTATTTTCCCCCTTTTGAAAGGTAGATAGTGGCGGCCTCAAGGCTGACTGAAAGACAGTGCTGTTACCCGTCTTCTAGTCACTGCTAGGAATGCCTCAGGGAAGAAAGTGAGTTTTCTCCTATGAATCCAGGTGGTCGCCTGTGCCTTGCTAGGAGTTCACCCCACCGCTTGCCCTAGCTAAAGTGCGAAGTAAACGTGACCCCCAGGCCTCAAGGTAAGCACGAGCGTTTCCTATCAGCCAAGTGTGCTGTGCAGCCATCTCCATGAACCCTGACTCGATAGAGTGCTTTAAATCCTCTACGGCTCTCCAGAGGCCTCAGAGAGACACGTATGAATTCCCTTCTGAGGGAGAGCGTGGGTGCCGTGAGTCCCCTTTTTGTTTTCCGAGCAACACAGCGCAGAACAGGCTGTTGGGGTCAACCCTTTCTATGCAGAGGGAAAGGCAATGAACTGATCCTCGCTTGCATAGCTTGATTTCTACCGCTGTAAAGCAGCCCCAGGACAACGTTTTTGCCAGTATTACATTCAACGTGGCTCTCCCTCTGTGGAGGCCCTCTGAACTGCACTGAAAGAATCCCTGAGCCTACAGAGCCCCCTGGCAACTCTTACCTGTCATCTCTCTATTGTGACGCAAGGTCCACTGTAGGTCCAGCCTGACAGAAAGAACAGAAAAACCGGTCAACTTGTGAGACTTTTGGACGATCCAAAGTCACCTAGGCCTGACTAAGTCATTAAGCGGGTAATGCTCTGCACGGCATGCAAAAGTCCCCGCCTGCAACGAAGTGTGATCATAGAAAGGCCCCGTGTGGCCGAAAGTCTCCAGTAGACAGTCAGTGAGTGATGGTAATTGCGCTGTGGGGTCAAGTTGGAAACTGGAGCATGTGAGAGAAGCCCGACTCTCCCCCTTTGGAAAGCAACTTCGATGCAGCTTCCAAGCTGCCTGAACACCACACCACCAGGACACTGTTCACTGCACAGATGCCTCTGAGGAGCAGTGAGCTTTTGCCAAAGAAACCAAACGCTTGCGCTTCCTTCCTGGGAGCTCAGCCCAGAGCATACTGTAGCTAAAGTGCCAACTAAATGTGACCTCTAGTCTCGAGGTAAGGTGCACATTTTCCCTTTACCAGAGGCAGGGGTGCACCAGTTTCCAGGAAGGCTTAGTCAATGGACAGCTTTAGCTTTAGTGTGCCTCACAGCGCTCAAGCCTCTCACGGGGGCATTTCTTTCCAGGGAAGTGCACCGTGTACCAGAAGCCTTCTGAGCACAATCAAGGGATACACGGCTCTGGGACCATCCCTCACTATGCAGGTGAAAGGGCCGGCAACTAATCTGTTCTCTATGGCTAGCGTTCCACAGCTTTGAAACAGCCCCAGGAGCACGGTTCTTGGGCCGGCTTTCTTTCCATGCGGGTCTGCCACGTTGAGGACACCTAAGCTGCCCTGAAAGAAACCACCGGGGCTCCAATCCACTTTGGGGTCTCCTGCTCGACGTCTCTCTAAGTGAGGCAGAAAGTAGACTTTAGGTCCAGCCCGAAATAATGTAGAGATTGACCGTGAGCCTTGCTAGGCATTTGGAACATGCAAAGTCACCTAGGCCTCCTGAGGGCATTTAGAGGATTATGCCATTCAGCACATGCAGAACACACTGCATCCCAATGTTTCATCGCAGAAGGGCGAATTGTGTTCCAAGGGCCTCCTTTGGCTTGTCAGAGAAGAGAGGTATATGTGCTGGGTGATCCGGTGTATAATTGAGAAGCCTGGAAAACGGCAGTATTTTCCCCCTTTTGAAAGGTAGATAGTGGCGGCCTCAAGGCTGACTGAAAGACAGTGCTGTTACCCGTCTTCTAGTCACTGCTAGGAATGCCTCAGGGAAGAAAGTGAGTTTTCTCCTATGAATCCAGGTGGTCGCCTGTGCCTTGCTAGGAGTTCACCCCACCGCTTGCCCTAGCTAAAGTGCGAAGTAAACGTGACCCCCAGGCCTCAAGGTAAGCACGAGCGTTTCCTATCAGCAAAGTGTGCTGTGCAGCCATCTCCATGAACCCTGACTCGATAGAGTGCTTTAAATCCTCTACGGCTCTCCAGAGGCCTCAGAGAGACACGTATGAATTCCCTTCTGAGGGAGAGCGTGGGTGCCGTGAGTCCCCTTTTTGTTTTCCGAGCAACACAGCGCAGAACAGGCTGTTGGGGTCAACCCTTTCTATGCAGAGGGAAAGGCAATGAACTGATCCTCGCTTGCATAGCTTGATTTCTACCGCTGTAAAGCAGCCCCAGGACAACGTTTTTGCCAGTATTACATTCAACGTGGCTCTCCCTCTGTGGAGGCCCTCTGAACTGCACTGAAAGAATCCCTGAGCCTACAGAGCCCCCTGGCAACTCTTACCTGTCATCTCTCTATTGTGACGCAAGGTCCACTGTAGGTCCAGCCTGACAGAAAGAACAGAAAAACCGGTCAACTTGTGAGACTTTTGGACGATCCAAAGTCACCTAGGCCTGACTAAGTCATTAAGCGGGTAATGCTCTGCACGGCATGCAAAAGTCCCCGCCTGCAACGAAGTGTGATCATAGAAAGGCCCCGTGTGGCCGAAAGTCTCCAGTAGACAGTCAGTGAGTGATGGTAATTGCGCTGTGGGGTCAAGTTGGAAACTGGAGCATGTGAGAGAAGCCCGACTCTCCCCCTTTGGAAAGCAACTTCGATGCAGCTTCCAAGCTGCCTGAACACCACACCACCAGGACACTGTTCACTGCACAGATGCCTCTGTGGAGCAGTGAGCTTTTGCCAAAGAAACCAAACGCTTGCGCTTCCTTCCTGGGAGCTCAGCCCAGAGCATACTGTAGCTAAAGTGCCAACTAAATGTGACCTCTAGTCTCGAGGTAAGGTGCACATTTTCCCTTTACCAGAGGCAGGGGTGCACCAGTTTCCAGGAAGGCTTAGTCAATGGACAGCTTTAGCTTTAGTGTGCCTCACAGCGCTCAAGCCTCTCACGGGGGCATTTCTTTCCAGGGAAGTGCACCGTGTACCAGAAGCCTTCTGAGCACAATCAAGGGATACACGGCTCTGGGACCATCCCTCACTATGCAGGTGAAAGGGCCGGCAACTAATCTGTTCTCTATGGCTAGCGTTCCACAGCTTTGAAACAGCCCCAGGAGCACGGTTCTTGGGCCGGCTTTCTTTCCATGCGGGTCTGCCACGTTGAGGACACCTAAGCTGCCCTGAAAGAAACCACCGGGGCTCCAATCCACTTTGGGGTCTCCTGCTCGACGTCTCTCTAAGTGAGGCAGAAAGTAGACTTTAGGTCCAGCCCGAAATAATGTAGAGATTGACCGTGAGCCTTGCTAGGCATTTGGAACATGCAAAGTCACCTAGGCCTCCTGAGGGCATTTAGAGGATTATGCCATTCAGCACATGCAGAACACACTGCATCCCAATGTTTCATCGCAGAAGGGCGAATTGTGTTCCAAGGGCCTCCTTTGGCTTGTCAGAGAAGAGAGGTATATGTGCTGGGTGATCCGGTGTATAATTGAGAAGCCTGGAAAACGGCAGTATTTTCCCCCTTTTGAAAGGTAGATAGTGGCGGCCTCAAGGCTGACTGAAAGACAGTGCTGTTACCCGTCTTCTAGTCACTGCTAGGAATGCCTCAGGGAAGAAAGTGAGTTTTCTCCTATGAATCCAGGTGGTCGCCTGTGCCTTGCTAGGAGTTCACCCCACCGCTTGCCCTAGCTAAAGTGCGAAGTAAACGTGACCCCCAGGCCTCAAGGTAAGCACGAGCGTTTCCTATCAGCAAAGTGTGCTGTGCAGCCATCTCCATGAACCCTGACTCGATAGAGTGCTTTAAATCCTCTACGGCTCTCCAGAGGCCTCAGAGAGACACGTATGAATTCCCTTCTGAGGGAGAGCGTGGGTGCCGTGAGTCCCCTTTTTGTTTTCCGAGCAACACAGCGCAGAACAGGCTGTTGGGGTCAACCCTTTCTATGCAGAGGGAAAGGCAATGAACTGATCCTCGCTTGCATAGCTTGATTTCTACCGCTGTAAAGCAGCCCCAGGACAACGTTTTTGCCAGTATTACATTCAACGTGGCTCTCCCTCTGTGGAGGCCCTCTGAACTGCACTGAAAGAATCCCTGAGCCTACAGAGCCCCCTGGCAACTCTTACCTGTCATCTCTCTATTGTGACGCAAGGTCCACTGTAGGTCCAGCCTGACAGAAAGAACAGAAAAACCGGTCAACTTGTGAGACTTTTGGACGATCCAAAGTCACCTAGGCCTGACTAAGTCATTAAGCGGGTAATGCTCTGCACGGCATGCAAAAGTCCCCGCCTGCAACGAAGTGTGATCATAGAAAGGCCCCGTGTGGCCGAAAGTCTCCAGTAGACAGTCAGTGAGTGATGGTAATTGCGCTGTGGGGTCAAGTTGGAAACTGGAGCATGTGAGAGAAGCCCGACTCTCCCCCTTTGGAAAGCAACTTCGATGCAGCTTCCAAGCTGCCTGAACACCACACCACCAGGACACTGTTCACTGCACAGATGCCTCTGAGGAGCAGTGAGCTTTTGCCAAAGAAACCAAACGCTTGCGCTTCCTTCCTGGGAGCTCAGCCCAGAGCATACTGTAGCTAAAGTGCCAACTAAATGTGACCTCTAGTCTCGAGGTAAGGTGCACATTTTCCCTTTACCAGAGGCAGGGGTGCACCAGTTTCCAGGAAGGCTTAGTCAATGGACAGCTTTAGCTTTAGTGTGCCTCACAGCGCTCAAGCCTCTCACGGGGGCATTTCTTTCCAGGGAAGTGCACCGTGTACCAGAAGCCTTCTGAGCACAATCAAGGGATACACGGCTCTGGGACCATCCCTCACTATGCAGGTGAAAGGGCCGGCAACTAATCTGTTCTCTATGGCTAGCGTTCCACAGCTTTGAAACAGCCCCAGGAGCACGGTTCTTGGGCCGGCTTTCTTTCCATGCGGGTCTGCCACGTTGAGGACACCTAAGCTGCCCTGAAAGAAACCACCGGGGCTCCAATCCACTTTGGGGTCTCCTGCTCGACGTCTCTCTAAGTGAGGCAGAAAGTAGACTTTAGGTCCAGCCCGAAATAATGTAGAGATTGACCGTGAGCCTTGCTAGGCATTTGGAACATGCAAAGTCACCTAGGCCTCCTGAGGGCATTTAGAGGATTATGCCATTCAGCACATGCAGAACACACTGCATCCCAATGTTTCATCGCAGAAGGGCGAATTGTGTTCCAAGGGCCTCCTTTGGCTTGTCAGAGAAGAGAGGTATATGTGCTGGGTGATCCGGTGTATAATTGAGAAGCCTGGAAAACGGCAGTATTTTCCCCCTTTTGAAAGGTAGATAGTGGCGGCCTCAAGGCTGACTGAAAGACAGTGCTGTTACCCGTCTTCTAGTCACTGCTAGGAATGCCTCAGGGAAGAAAGTGAGTTTTCTCCTATGAATCCAGGTGGTCGCCTGTGCCTTGCTAGGAGTTCACCCCACCGCTTGCCCTAGCTAAAGTGCGAAGTAAACGTGACCCCCAGGCCTCAAGGTAAGCACGAGCGTTTCCTATCAGCAAAGTGTGCTGTGCAGCCATCTCCATGAACCCTGACTCGATAGAGTGCTTTAAATCCTCTACGGCTCTCCAGAGGCCTCAGAGAGACACGTATGAATTCCCTTCTGAGGGAGAGCGTGGGTGCCGTGAGTCCCCTTTTTGTTTTCCGAGCAACACAGCGCAGAACAGGCTGTTGGGGTCAACCCTTTCTATGCAGAGGGAAAGGCAATGAACTGATCCTCGCTTGCATAGCTTGATTTCTACCGCTGTAAAGCAGCCCCAGGACAACGTTTTTGCCAGTATTACATTCAACGTGGCTCTCCCTCTGTGGAGGCCCTCTGAACTGCACTGAAAGAATCCCTGAGCCTACAGAGCCCCCTGGCAACTCTTACCTGTCATCTCTCTATTGTGACGCAAGGTCCACTGTAGGTCCAGCCTGACAGAAAGAACAGAAAAACCGGTCAACTTGTGAGACTTTTGGACGATCCAAAGTCACCTAGGCCTGACTAAGTCATTAAGCGGGTAATGCTCTGCACGGCATGCAAAAGTCCCCGCCTGCAACGAAGTGTGATCATAGAAAGGCCCCGTGTGGCCGAAAGTCTCCAGTAGACAGTCAGTGAGTGATGGTAATTGCGCTGTGGGGTCAAGTTGGAAACTGGAGCATGTGAGAGAAGCCCGACTCTCCCCCTTTGGAAAGCAACTTCGATGCAGCTTCCAAGCTGCCTGAACACCACACCACCAGGACACTGTTCACTGCACAGATGCCTCTGAGGAGCAGTGAGCTTTTGCCAAAGAAACCAAACGCTTGCGCTTCCTTCCTGGGAGCTCAGCCCAGAGCATACTGTAGCTAAAGTGCCAACTAAATGTGACCTCTAGTCTCGAGGTAAGGTGCACATTTTCCCTTTACCAGAGGCAGGGGTGCACCAGTTTCCAGGAAGGCTTAGTCAATGGACAGCTTTAGCTTTAGTGTGCCTCACAGCGCTCAAGCCTCTCACGGGGGCATTTCTTTCCAGGGAAGTGCACCGTGTACCAGAAGCCTTCTGAGCACAATCAAGGGATACACGGCTCTGGGACCATCCCTCACTATGCAGGTGAAAGGGCCGGCAACTCATCTGTTCTCTATGGCTAGCGTTCCACAGCTTTGAAACAGCCCCAGGAGCACGGTTCTTGGGCCGGCTTTCTTTCCATGCGGGTCTGCCACGTTGAGGACACCTAAGCTGCCCTGAAAGAAACCACCGGGGCTCCAATCCACTTTGGGGTCTCCTGCTCGACGTCTCTCTAAGTGAGGCAGAAAGTAGACTTTAGGTCCAGCCCGAAATAATGTAGAGATTGACCGTGAGCCTTGCTAGGCATTTGGAACATGCAAAGTCACCTAGGCCTCCTGAGGGCATTTAGAGGATTATGCCATTCAGCACATGCAGAACACACTGCATCCCAATGTTTCATCGCAGAAGGGCGAATTGTGTTCCAAGGGCCTCCTTTGGCTCGTCAGAGAAGAGAGGTATATGTGCTGGGTGATCCGGTGTATAATTGAGAAGCCTGGAAAACGGCAGTATTTTCCCCCTTTTGAAAGGTGGATAGTGGCGGCCTCAAGGCTGACTGAAAGACAGTGCTGTTACCCGTCTTCTAGTCACTGCTAGGAATGCCTCAGGGAAGAAAGTGAGTTTTCTCCTATGAATCCAGGTGGTCGCCTGTGCCTTGCTAGGAGTTCACCCCACCGCTTGCCCTAGCTAAAGTGCGAAGTAAACGTGACCCCCAGGCCTCAAGGTAAGCACGAGCGTTTCCTATCAGCCAAGTGTGCTGTGCAGCCATCTCCATGAACCCTGACTCGATAGAGTGCTTTAAATCCTCTACGGCTCTCCAGAGGCCTCAGAGAGACACGTATGAATTCCCTTCTGAGGGAGAGCGTGGGTGCCGTGAGTCCCCTTTTTGTTTTCCGAGCAACACAGCGCAGAACAGGCTGTTGGGGTCAACCCTTTCTATGCAGAGGGAAAGGCAATGAACTGATCCTCGCTTGCATAGCTTGATTTCTACCGCTGTAAAGCAGCCCCAGGACAACGTTTTTGCCAGTATTACATTCAACGTGGCTCTCCCTCTGTGGAGGCCCTCTGAACTGCACTGAAAGAATCCCTGAGCCTACAGAGCCCCCTGGCAACTCTTACCTGTCATCTCTCTATTGTGACGCAAGGTCCACTGTAGGTCCAGCCTGACAGAAAGAACAGAAAAACCGGTCAACTTGTGAGACTTTTGGACGATCCAAAGTCACCTAGGCCTGACTAAGTCATTAAGCAGGTAATGCTCTGCACGGCATGCAAAAGTCCCCGCCTGCAACGAAGTGTGATCATAGAAAGGCCCCGTGTGGCCGAAAGTCTCCAGTAGACAGTCAGTGAGTGATGGTAATTGCGCTGTGGGGTCAAGTTGGAAACTGGAGCATGTGAGAGAAGCCCGACTCTCCCCCTTTGGAAAGCAACTTCGATGCAGCTTCCAAGCTGCCTGAACACCACACCACCAGGACACTGTTCACTGCACAGATGCCTCTGAGGAGCAGTGAGCTTTTGCCAAAGAAACCAAACGCTTGCGCTTCCTTCCTGGGAGCTCAGCCCAGAGCATACTGTAGCTAAAGTGCCAACTAAATGTGACCTCTAGTCTCGAGGTAAGGTGCACATTTTCCCTTTACCAGAGGCAGGGGTGCACCAGTTTCCAGGAAGGCTTAGTCAATGGACGGCTTTAGCTTTAGTGTGCCTCACAGCGCTCAAGCCTCTCACGGGGGCATTTCTTTCCAGGGAAGTGCACCGTGTACCAGAAGCCTTCTGAGCACAATCAAGGGATACACGGCTCTGGGACCATCCCTCACTATGCAGGTGAAAGGGCCGGCAACTCATCTGTTCTCTATGGCTAGCGTTCCACAGCTTTGAAACAGCCCCAGGAGCACGGTTCTTGGGCCGGCTTTCTTTCCATGCGGGTCTGCCACGTTGAGGACACCTAAGCTGCCCTGAAAGAAACCACCGGGGCTCCAATCCACTTTGGGGTCTCCTGCTCGACGTCTCTCTAAGTGAGGCAGAAAGTAGACTTTAGGTCCAGCCCGAAATAATGTAGAGATTGACCGTGAGCCTTGCTAGGCATTTGGAACATGCAAAGTCACCTAGGCCTCCTGAGGGCATTTAGAGGATTATGCCATTCAGCACATGCAGAACACACTGCATCCCAATGTTTCATCGCAGAAGGGCGAATTGTGTTCCAAGGGCCTCCTTTGGCTCGTCAGAGAAGAGAGGTATATGTGCTGGGTGATCCGGTGTATAATTGAGAAGCCTGGAAAACGGCAGTATTTTCCCCCTTTTGAAAGGTAGATAGTGGCGGCCTCAAGGCTGACTGAAAGACAGTGCTGTTACCCGTCTTCTAGTCACTGCTAGGAATGCCTCAGGGAAGAAAGTGAGTTTTCTCCTATGAATCCAGGTGGTCGCCTGTGCCTTGCTAGGAGTTCACCCCACCGCTTGCCCTAGCTAAAGTGCGAAGTAAACGTGACCCCCAGGCCTCAAGGTAAGCACGAGCGTTTCCTATCAGCCAAGTGTGCTGTGCAGCCATCTCCATGAACCCTGACTCGATAGAGTGCTTTAAATCCTCTACGGCTCTCCAGAGGCCTCAGAGAGACACGTATGAATTCCCTTCTGAGGGAGAGCGTGGGTGCCGTGAGTCCCCTTTTTGTTTTCCGAGCAACACAGCGCAGAACAGGCTGTTGGGGTCAACCCTTTCTATGCAGAGGGAAAGGCAATGAACTGATCCTCGCTTGCATAGCTTGATTTCTACCGCTGTAAAGCAGCCCCAGGACAACGTTTTTGCCAGTATTACATTCAACGTGGCTCTCCCTCTGTGGAGGCCCTCTGAACTGCACTGAAAGAATCCCTGAGCCTACAGAGCCCCCTGGCAACTCTTACCTGTCATCTCTCTATTGTGACGCAAGGTCCACTGTAGGTCCAGCCTGACAGAAAGAACAGAAAAACCGGTCAACTTGTGAGACTTTTGGACGATCCAAAGTCACCTAGGCCTGACTAAGTCATTAAGCGGGTAATGCTCTGCACGGCATGCAAAAGTCCCCGCCTGCAACGAAGTGTGATCATAGAAAGGCCCCGTGTGGCCGAAAGTCTCCAGTAGACAGTCAGTGAGTGATGGTAATTGCGCTGTGGGGTCAAGTTGGAAACTGGAGCATGTGAGAGAAGCCCGACTCTCCCCCTTTGGAAAGCAACTTCGATGCAGCTTCCAAGCTGCCTGAACACCACACCACCAGGACACTGTTCACTGCACAGATGCCTCTGAGGAGCAGTGAGCTTTTGCCAAAGAAACCAAACGCTTGCGCTTCCTTCCTGGGAGCTCAGCCCAGAGCATACTGTAGCTAAAGTGCCAACTAAATGTGACCTCTAGTCTCGAGGTAAGGTGCACATTTTCCCTTTACCAGAGGCAGGGGTGCACCAGTTTCCAGGAAGGCTTAGTCAATGGACAGCTTTAGCTTTAGTGTGCCTCACAGCGCTCAAGCCTCTCACGGGGGCATTTCTTTCCAGGGAAGTGCACCGTGTACCAGAAGCCTTCTGAGCACAATCAAGGGATACACGGCTCTGGGACCATCCCTCACTATGCAGGTGAAAGGGCCGGCAACTAATCTGTTCTCTATGGCTAGCGTTCCACAGCTTTGAAACAGCCCCAGGAGCACGGTTCTTGGGCCGGCTTTCTTTCCATGCGGGTCTGCCACGTTGAGGACACCTAAGCTGCCCTGAAAGAAACCACCGGGGCTCCAATCCACTTTGGGGTCTCCTGCTCGACGTCTCTCTAAGTGAGGCAGAAAGTAGACTTTAGGTCCAGCCCGAAATAATGTAGAGATTGACCGTGAGCCTTGCTAGGCATTTGGAACATGCAAAGTCACCTAGGCCTCCTGAGGGCATTTAGAGGATTATGCCATTCAGCACATGCAGAACACACTGCATCCCAATGTTTCATCGCAGAAGGGCGAATTGTGTTCCAAGGGCCTCCTTTGGCTTGTCAGAGAAGAGAGGTATATGTGCTGGGTGATCCGGTGTATAATTGAGAAGCCTGGAAAACGGCAGTATTTTCCCCCTTTTGAAAGGTAGATAGTGGCGGCCTCAAGGCTGACTGAAAGACAGTGCTGTTACCCGTCTTCTAGTCACTGCTAGGAATGCCTCAGGGAAGAAAGTGAGTTTTCTCCTATGAATCCAGGTGGTCGCCTGTGCCTTGCTAGGAGTTCACCCCACCGCTTGCCCTAGCTAAAGTGCGAAGTAAACGTGACCCCCAGGCCTCAAGGTAAGCACGAGCGTTTCCTATCAGCCAAGTGTGCTGTGCAGCCATCTCCATGAACCCTGACTCGATAGAGTGCTTTAAATCCTCTACGGCTCTCCAGAGGCCTCAGAGAGACACGTATGAATTCCCTTCTGAGGGAGAGCGTGGGTGCCGTGAGTCCCCTTTTTGTTTTCCGAGCAACACAGCGCAGAACAGGCTGTTGGGGTCAACCCTTTCTATGCAGAGGGAAAGGCAATGAACTGATCCTCGCTTGCATAGCTTGATTTCTACCGCTGTAAAGCAGCCCCAGGACAACGTTTTTGCCAGTATTACATTCAACGTGGCTCTCCCTCTGTGGAGGCCCTCTGAACTGCACTGAAAGAATCCCTGAGCCTACAGAGCCCCCTGGCAACTCTTACCTGTCATCTCTCTATTGTGACGCAAGGTCCACTGTAGGTCCAGCCTGACAGAAAGAACAGAAAAACCGGTCAACTTGTGAGACTTTTGGACGATCCAAAGTCACCTAGGCCTGACTAAGTCATTAAGCGGGTAATGCTCTGCACGGCATGCAAAAGTCCCCGCCTGCAACGAAGTGTGATCATAGAAAGGCCCCGTGTGGCCGAAAGTCTCCAGTAGACAGTCAGTGAGTGATGGTAATTGCGCTGTGGGGTCAAGTTGGAAACTGGAGCATGTGAGAGAAGCCCGACTCTCCCCCTTTGGAAAGCAACTTCGATGCAGCTTCCAAGCTGCCTGAACACCACACCACCAGGACACTGTTCACTGCACAGATGCCTCTGAGGAGCAGTGAGCTTTTGCCAAAGAAACCAAACGCTTGCGCTTCCTTCCTGGGAGCTCAGCCCAGAGCATACTGTAGCTAAAGTGCCAACTAAATGTGACCTCTAGTCTCGAGGTAAGGTGCACATTTTCCCTTTACCAGAGGCAGGGGTGCACCAGTTTCCAGGAAGGCTTAGTCAATGGACAGCTTTAGCTTTAGTGTGCCTCACAGCGCTCAAGCCTCTCACGGGGGCATTTCTTTCCAGGGAAGTGCACCGTGTACCAGAAGCCTTCTGAGCACAATCAAGGGATACACGGCTCTGGGACCATCCCTCACTATGCAGGTGAAAGGGCCGGCAACTAATCTGTTCTCTATGGCTAGCGTTCCACAGCTTTGAAACAGCCCCAGGAGCACGGTTCTTGGGCCGGCTTTCTTTCCATGCGGGTCTGCCACGTTGAGGACACCTAAGCTGCCCTGAAAGAAACCACCGGGGCTCCAATCCACTTTGGGGTCTCCTGCTCGACGTCTCTCTAAGTGAGGCAGAAAGTAGACTTTAGGTCCAGCCCGAAATAATGTAGAGATTGACCGTGAGCCTTGCTAGGCATTTGGAACATGCAAAGTCACCTAGGCCTCCTGAGGGCATTTAGAGGATTATGCCATTCAGCACATGCAGAACACACTGCATCCCAATGTTTCATCGCAGAAGGGCGAATTGTGTTCCAAGGGCCTCCTTTGGCTTGTCAGAGAAGAGAGGTATATGTGCTGGGTGATCCGGTGTATAATGGAGAAGCCTGGAAAACGGCAGTATTTTCCCCCTTTTGAAAGGTAGATAGTGGCGGCCTCAAGGCTGACTGAAAGACAGTGCTGTTACCCGTCTTCTAGTCACTGCTAGGAATGCCTCAGGGAAGAAAGTGAGTTTTCTCCTATGAATCCAGGTGGTCGCCTGTGCCTTGCTAGGAGTTCACCCCACCGCTTGCCCTAGCTAAAGTGCGAAGTAAACGTGACCCCCAGGCCTCAAGGTAAGCACGAGCGTTTCCTATCAGCCAAGTGTGCTGTGCAGCCATCTCCATGAACCCTGACTCGATAGAGTGCTTTAAATCCTCTACGGCTCTCCAGAGGCCTCAGAGAGACACGTATGAATTCCCTTCTGAGGGAGAGCGTGGGTGCCGTGAGTCCCCTTTTTGTTTTCCGAGCAACACAGCGCAGAACAGGCTGTTGGGGTCAACCCTTTCTATGCAGAGGGAAAGGCAATGAACTGATCCTCGCTTGCATAGCTTGATTTCTACCGCTGTAAAGCAGCCCCAGGACAACGTTTTTGCCAGTATTACATTCAACGTGGCTCTCCCTCTGTGGAGGCCCTCTGAACTGCACTGAAAGAATCCCTGAGCCTACAGAGCCCCCTGGCAACTCTTACCTGTCATCTCTCTATTGTGACGCAAGGTCCACTGTAGGTCCAGCCTGACAGAAAGAACAGAAAAACCGGTCAACTTGTGAGACTTTTGGACGATCCAAAGTCACCTAGGCCTGACTAAGTCATTAAGCGGGTAATGCTCTGCACGGCATGCAAAAGTCCCCGCCTGCAACGAAGTGTGATCATAGAAAGGCCCCGTGTGGCCGAAAGTCTCCAGTAGACAGTCAGTGAGTGATGGTAATTGCGCTGTGGGGTCAAGTTGGAAACTGGAGCATGTGAGAGAAGCCCGACTCTCCCCCTTTGGAAAGCAACTTCGATGCAGCTTCCAAGCTGCCTGAACACCACACCACCAGGACACTGTTCACTGCACAGATGCCTCTGAGGAGCAGTGAGCTTTTGCCAAAGAAACCAAACGCTTGCGCTTCCTTCCTGGGAGCTCAGCCCAGAGCATACTGTAGCTAAAGTGCCAACTAAATGTGACCTCTAGTCTCGAGGTAAGGTGCACATTTTCCCTTTACCAGAGGCAGGGGTGCACCAGTTTCCAGGAAGGCTTAGTCAATGGACAGCTTTAGCTTTAGTGTGCCTCACAGCGCTCAAGCCTCTCACGGGGGCATTTCTTTCCAGGGAAGTGCACCGTGTACCAGAAGCCTTCTGAGCACAATCAAGGGATACACGGCTCTGGGACCATCCCTCACTATGCAGGTGAAAGGGCCGGCAACTAATCTGTTCTCTATGGCTAGCGTTCCACAGCTTTGAAACAGCCCCAGGAGCACGGTTCTTGGGCCGGCTTTCTTTCCATGCGGGTCTGCCACGTTGAGGACACCTAAGCTGCCCTGAAAGAAACCACCGGGGCTCCAATCCACTTTGGGGTCTCCTGCTCGACGTCTCTCTAAGTGAGGCAGAAAGTAGACTTTAGGTCCAGCCCGAAATAATGTAGAGATTGACCGTGAGCCTTGCTAGGCATTTGGAACATGCAAAGTCACCTAGGCCTCCTGAGGGCATTTAGAGGATTATGCCATTCAGCACATGCAGAACACACTGCATCCCAATGTTTCATCGCAGAAGGGCGAATTGTGTTCCAAGGGCCTCCTTTGGCTTGTCAGAGAAGAGAGGTATATGTGCTGGGTGATCCGGTGTATAATGGAGAAGCCTGGAAAACGGCAGTATTTTCCCCCTTTTGAAAGGTAGATAGTGGCGGCCTCAAGGCTGACTGAAAGACAGTGCTGTTACCCGTCTTCTAGTCACTGCTAGGAATGCCTCAGGGAAGAAAGTGAGTTTTCTCCTATGAATCCAGGTGGTCGCCTGTGCCTTGCTAGGAGTTCACCCCACCGCTTGCCCTAGCTAAAGTGCGAAGTAAACGTGACCCCCAGGCCTCAAGGTAAGCACGAGCGTTTCCTATCAGCCAAGTGTGCTGTGCAGCCATCTCCATGAACCCTGACTCGATAGAGTGCTTTAAATCCTCTACGGCTCTCCAGAGGCCTCAGAGAGACACGTATGAATTCCCTTCTGAGGGAGAGCGTGGGTGCCGTGAGTCCCCTTTTTGTTTTCCGAGCAACACAGCGCAGAACAGGCTGTTGGGGTCAACCCTTTCTATGCAGAGGGAAAGGCAATGAACTGATCCTCGCTTGCATAGCTTGATTTCTACCGCTGTAAAGCAGCCCCAGGACAACGTTTTTGCCAGTATTACATTCAACGTGGCTCTCCCTCTGTGGAGGCCCTCTGAACTGCACTGAAAGAATCCCTGAGCCTACAGAGCCCCCTGGCAACTCTTACCTGTCATCTCTCTATTGTGACGCAAGGTCCACTGTAGGTCCAGCCTGACAGAAAGAACAGAAAAACCGGTCAACTTGTGAGACTTTTGGACGATCCAAAGTCACCTAGGCCTGACTAAGTCATTAAGCGGGTAATGCTCTGCACGGCATGCAAAAGTCCCCGCCTGCAACGAAGTGTGATCATAGAAAGGCCCCGTGTGGCCGAAAGTCTCCAGTAGACAGTCAGTGAGTGATGGTAATTGCGCTGTGGGGTCAAGTTGGAAACTGGAGCATGTGAGAGAAGCCCGACTCTCCCCCTTTGGAAAGCAACTTCGATGCAGCTTCCAAGCTGCCTGAACACCACACCACCAGGACACTGTTCACTGCACAGATGCCTCTGAGGAGCAGTGAGCTTTTGCCAAAGAAACCAAACGCTTGCGCTTCCTTCCTGGGAGCTCAGCCCAGAGCATACTGTAGCTAAAGTGCCAACTAAATGTGACCTCTAGTCTCGAGGTAAGGTGCACATTTTCCCTTTACCAGAGGCAGGGGTGCACCAGTTTCCAGGAAGGCTTAGTCAATGGACAGCTTTAGCTTTAGTGTGCCTCACAGCGCTCAAGCCTCTCACGGGGGCATTTCTTTCCAGGGAAGTGCACCGTGTACCAGAAGCCTTCTGAGCACAATCAAGGGATACACGGCTCTGGGACCATCCCTCACTATGCAGGTGAAAGGGCCGGCAACTAATCTGTTCTCTATGGCTAGCGTTCCACAGCTTTGAAACAGCCCCAGGAGCACGGTTCTTGGGCCGGCTTTCTTTCCATGCGGGTCTGCCACGTTGAGGACACCTAAGCTGCCCTGAAAGAAACCACCGGGGCTCCAATCCACTTTGGGGTCTCCTGCTCGACGTCTCTCTAAGTGAGGCAGAAAGTAGACTTTAGGTCCAGCCCGAAATAATGTAGAGATTGACCGTGAGCCTTGCTAGGCATTTGGAACATGCAAAGTCACCTAGGCCTCCTGAGGGCATTTAGAGGATTATGCCATTCAGCACATGCAGAACACACTGCATCCCAATGTTTCATCGCAGAAGGGCGAATTGTGTTCCAAGGGCCTCCTTTGGCTTGTCAGAGAAGAGAGGTATATGTGCTGGGTGATCCGGTGTATAATGGAGAAGCCTGGAAAACGGCAGTATTTTCCCCCTTTTGAAAGGTAGATAGTGGCGGCCTCAAGGCTGACTGAAAGACAGTGCTGTTACCCGTCTTCTAGTCACTGCTAGGAATGCCTCAGGGAAGAAAGTGAGTTTTCTCCTATGAATCCAGGTGGTCGCCTGTGCCTTGCTAGGAGTTCACCCCACCGCTTGCCCTAGCTAAAGTGCGAAGTAAACGTGACCCCCAGGCCTCAAGGTAAGCACGAGCGTTTCCTATCAGCCAAGTGTGCTGTGCAGCCATCTCCATGAACCCTGACTCGATAGAGTGCTTTAAATCCTCTACGGCTCTCCAGAGGCCTCAGAGAGACACGTATGAATTCCCTTCTGAGGGAGAGCGTGGGTGCCGTGAGTCCCCTTTTTGTTTTCCGAGCAACACAGCGCAGAACAGGCTGTTGGGGTCAACCCTTTCTATGCAGAGGGAAAGGCAATGAACTGATCCTCGCTTGCATAGCTTGATTTCTACCGCTGTAAAGCAGCCCCAGGACAACGTTTTTGCCAGTATTACATTCAACGTGGCTCTCCCTCTGTGGAGGCCCTCTGAACTGCACTGAAAGAATCCCTGAGCCTACAGAGCCCCCTGGCAACTCTTACCTGTCATCTCTCTATTGTGACGCAAGGTCCACTGTAGGTCCAGCCTGACAGAAAGAACAGAAAAACCGGTCAACTTGTGAGACTTTTGGACGATCCAAAGTCACCTAGGCCTGACTAAGTCATTAAGCTGGTAATGCTCTGCACGGCATGCAAAAGTCCCCGCCTGCAACGAAGTGTGATCATAGAAAGGCCCCGTGTGGCCGAAAGTCTCCAGTAGACAGTCAGTGAGTGATGGTAATTGCGCTGTGGGGTCAAGTTGGAAACTGGAGCATGTGAGAGAAGCCCGACTCTCCCCCTTTGGAAAGCAACTTCGATGCAGCTTCCAAGCTGCCTGAACACCACACCACCAGGACACTGTTCACTGCACAGATGCCTCTGAGGAGCAGTGAGCTTTTGCCAAAGAAACCAAACGCTTGCGCTTCCTTCCTGGGAGCTCAGCCCAGAGCATACTGTAGCTAAAGTGCCAACTAAATGTGACCTCTAGTCTCGAGGTAAGGTGCACATTTTCCCTTTACCAGAGGCAGGGGTGCACCAGTTTCCAGGAAGGCTTAGTCAATGGACGGCTTTAGCTTTAGTGTGCCTCACAGCGCTCAAGCCTCTCACGGGGGCATTTCTTTCCAGGGAAGTGCACCGTGTACCAGAAGCCTTCTGAGCACAATCAAGGGATACACGGCTCTGGGACCATCCCTCACTATGCAGGTGAAAGGGCCGGCAACTCATCTGTTCTCTATGGCTAGCGTTCCACAGCTTTGAAACAGCCCCCGGAGCACGGTTCTTGGGCCGGCTTTCTTTCCATGCGGGTCTGCCACGTTGAGGACACCTAAGCTGCCCTGAAAGAAACCACCGGGGCTCCAATCCACTTTGGGGTCTCCTGCTCGACGTCTCTCTAAGTGAGGCAGAAAGTAGACTTTAGGTCCAGCCCGAAATAATGTAGAGATTGACCGTGAGCCTTGCTAGGCATTTGGAACATGCAAAGTCACCTAGGCCTCCTGAGGGCATTTAGAGGATTATGCCATTCAGCACATGCAGAACACACTGCATCCCAATGTTTCATCGCAGAAGGGCGAATTGTGTTCCAAGGGCCTCCTTTGGCTTGTCAGAGAAGAGAGGTATATGTGCTGGGTGATCCGGTGTATAATGGAGAAGCCTGGAAAACGGCAGTATTTTCCCCCTTTTGAAAGGTAGATAGTGGCGGCCTCAAGGCTGACTGAAAGACAGTGCTGTTACCCGTCTTCTAGTCACTGCTAGGAATGCCTCAGGGAAGAAAGTGAGTTTTCTCCTATGAATCCAGGTGGTCGCCTGTGCCTTGCTAGGAGTTCACCCCACCGCTTGCCCTAGCTAAAGTGCGAAGTAAACGTGACCCCCAGGCCTCAAGGTAAGCACGAGCGTTTCCTATCAGCCAAGTGTGCTGTGCAGCCATCTCCATGAACCCTGACTCGATAGAGTGCTTTAAATCCTCTACGGCTCTCCAGAGGCCTCAGAGAGACACGTATGAATTCCCTTCTGAGGGAGAGCGTGGGTGCCGTGAGTCCCCTTTTTGTTTTCCGAGCAACACAGCGCAGAACAGGCTGTTGGGGTCAACCCTTTCTATGCAGAGGGAAAGGCAATGAACTGATCCTCGCTTGCATAGCTTGATTTCTACCGCTGTAAAGCAGCCCCAGGACAACGTTTTTGCCAGTATTACATTCAACGTGGCTCTCCCTCTGTGGAGGCCCTCTGAACTGCACTGAAAGAATCCCTGAGCCTACAGAGCCCCCTGGCAACTCTTACCTGTCATCTCTCTATTGTGACGCAAGGTCCACTGTAGGTCCAGCCTGACAGAAAGAACAGAAAAACCGGTCAACTTGTGAGACTTTTGGACGATCCAAAGTCACCTAGGCCTGACTAAGTCATTAAGCGGGTAATGCTCTGCACGGCATGCAAAAGTCCCCGCCTGCAACGAAGTGTGATCATAGAAAGGCCCCGTGTGGCCGAAAGTCTCCAGTAGACAGTCAGTGAGTGATGGTAATTGCGCTGTGGGGTCAAGTTGGAAACTGGAGCATGTGAGAGAAGCCCGACTCTCCCCCTTTGGAAAGCAACTTCGATGCAGCTTCCAAGCTGCCTGAACACCACACCACCAGGACACTGTTCACTGCACAGATGCCTCTGAGGAGCAGTGAGCTTTTGCCAAAGAAACCAAACGCTTGCGCTTCCTTCCTGGGAGCTCAGCCCAGAGCATACTGTAGCTAAAGTGCCAACTAAATGTGACCTCTAGTCTCGAGGTAAGGTGCACATTTTCCCTTTACCAGAGGCAGGGGTGCACCAGTTTCCAGGAAGGCTTAGTCAATGGACAGCTTTAGCTTTAGTGTGCCTCACAGCGCTCAAGCCTCTCACGGGGGCATTTCTTTCCAGGGAAGTGCACCGTGTACCAGAAGCCTTCTGAGCACAATCAAGGGATACACGGCTCTGGGACCATCCCTCACTATGCAGGTGAAAGGGCCGGCAACTAATCTGTTCTCTATGGCTAGCGTTCCACAGCTTTGAAACAGCCCCAGGAGCACGGTTCTTGGGCCGGCTTTCTTTCCATGCGGGTCTGCCACGTTGAGGACACCTAAGCTGCCCTGAAAGAAACCACCGGGGCTCCAATCCACTTTGGGGTCTCCTGCTCGACGTCTCTCTAAGTGAGGCAGAAAGTAGACTTTAGGTCCAGCCCGAAATAATGTAGAGATTGACCGTGAGCCTTGCTAGGCATTTGGAACATGCAAAGTCACCTAGGCCTCCTGAGGGCATTTAGAGGATTATGCCATTCAGCACATGCAGAACACACTGCATCCCAATGTTTCATCGCAGAAGGGCGAATTGTGTTCCAAGGGCCTCCTTTGGCTTGTCAGAGAAGAGAGGTATATGTGCTGGGTGATCCGGTGTATAATGGAGAAGCCTGGAAAACGGCAGTATTTTCCCCCTTTTGAAAGGTAGATAGTGGCGGCCTCAAGGCTGACTGAAAGACAGTGCTGTTACCCGTCTTCTAGTCACTGCTAGGAATGCCTCAGGGAAGAAAGTGAGTTTTCTCCTATGAATCCAGGTGGTCGCCTGTGCCTTGCTAGGAGTTCACCCCACCGCTTGCCCTAGCTAAAGTGCGAAGTAAACGTGACCCCCAGGCCTCAAGGTAAGCACGAGCGTTTCCTATCAGCCAAGTGTGCTGTGCAGCCATCTCCATGAACCCTGACTCGATAGAGTGCTTTAAATCCTCTACGGCTCTCCAGAGGCCTCAGAGAGACACGTATGAATTCCCTTCTGAGGGAGAGCGTGGGTGCCGTGAGTCCCCTTTTTGTTTTCCGAGCAACACAGCGCAGAACAGGCTGTTGGGGTCAACCCTTTCTATGCAGAGGGAAAGGCAATGAACTGATCCTCGCTTGCATAGCTTGATTTCTACCGCTGTAAAGCAGCCCCAGGACAACGTTTTTGCCAGTATTACATTCAACGTGGCTCTCCCTCTGTGGAGGCCCTCTGAACTGCACTGAAAGAATCCCTGAGCCTACAGAGCCCCCTGGCAACTCTTACCTGTCATCTCTCTATTGTGACGCAAGGTCCACTGTAGGTCCAGCCTGACAGAAAGAACAGAAAAACCGGTCAACTTGTGAGACTTTTGGACGATCCAAAGTCACCTAGGCCTGACTAAGTCATTAAGCGGGTAATGCTCTGCACGGCATGCAAAAGTCCCCGCCTGCAACGAAGTGTGATCATAGAAAGGCCCCGTGTGGCCGAAAGTCTCCAGTAGACAGTCAGTGAGTGATGGTAATTGCGCTGTGGGGTCAAGTTGGAAACTGGAGCATGTGAGAGAAGCCCGACTCTCCCCCTTTGGAAAGCAACTTCGATGCAGCTTCCAAGCTGCCTGAACACCACACCACCAGGACACTGTTCACTGCACAGATGCCTCTGAGGAGCAGTGAGCTTTTGCCAAAGAAACCAAACGCTTGCGCTTCCTTCCTGGGAGCTCAGCCCAGAGCATACTGTAGCTAAAGTGCCAACTAAATGTGACCTCTAGTCTCGAGGTAAGGTGCACATTTTCCCTTTACCAGAGGCAGGGGTGCACCAGTTTCCAGGAAGGCTTAGTCAATGGACAGCTTTAGCTTTAGTGTGCCTCACAGCGCTCAAGCCTCTCACGGGGGCATTTCTTTCCAGGGAAGTGCACCGTGTACCAGAAGCCTTCTGAGCACAATCAAGGGATACACGGCTCTGGGACCATCCCTCACTATGCAGGTGAAAGGGCCGGCAACTAATCTGTTCTCTATGGCTAGCGTTCCACAGCTTTGAAACAGCCCCAGGAGCACGGTTCTTGGGCCGGCTTTCTTTCCATGCGGGTCTGCCACGTTGAGGACACCTAAGCTGCCCTGAAAGAAACCACCGGGGCTCCAATCCACTTTGGGGTCTCCTGCTCGACGTCTCTCTAAGTGAGGCAGAAAGTAGACTTTAGGTCCAGCCCGAAATAATGTAGAGATTGACCGTGAGCCTTGCTAGGCATTTGGAACATGCAAAGTCACCTAGGCCTCCTGAGGGCATTTAGAGGATTATGCCATTCAGCACATGCAGAACACACTGCATCCCAATGTTTCATCGCAGAAGGGCGAATTGTGTTCCAAGGGCCTCCTTTGGCTTGTCAGAGAAGAGAGGTATATGTGCTGGGTGATCCGGTGTATAATGGAGAAGCCTGGAAAACGGCAGTATTTTCCCCCTTTTGAAAGGTAGATAGTGGCGGCCTCAAGGCTGACTGAAAGACAGTGCTGTTACCCGTCTTCTAGTCACTGCTAGGAATGCCTCAGGGAAGAAAGTGAGTTTTCTCCTATGAATCCAGGTGGTCGCCTGTGCCTTGCTAGGAGTTCACCCCACCGCTTGCCCTAGCTAAAGTGCGAAGTAAACGTGACCCCCAGGCCTCAAGGTAAGCACGAGCGTTTCCTATCAGCCAAGTGTGCTGTGCAGCCATCTCCATGAACCCTGACTCGATAGAGTGCTTTAAATCCTCTACGGCTCTCCAGAGGCCTCAGAGAGACACGTATGAATTCCCTTCTGAGGGAGAGCGTGGGTGCCGTGAGTCCCCTTTTTGTTTTCCGAGCAACACAGCGCAGAACAGGCTGTTGGGGTCAACCCTTTCTATGCAGAGGGAAAGGCAATGAACTGATCCTCGCTTGCATAGCTTGATTTCTACCGCTGTAAAGCAGCCCCAGGACAACGTTTTTGCCAGTATTACATTCAACGTGGCTCTCCCTCTGTGGAGGCCCTCTGAACTGCACTGAAAGAATCCCTGAGCCTACAGAGCCCCCTGGCAACTCTTACCTGTCATCTCTCTATTGTGACGCAAGGTCCACTGTAGGTCCAGCCTGACAGAAAGAACAGAAAAACCGGTCAACTTGTGAGACTTTTGGACGATCCAAAGTCACCTAGGCCTGACTAAGTCATTAAGCTGGTAATGCTCTGCACGGCATGCAAAAGTCCCCGCCTGCAACGAAGTGTGATCATAGAAAGGCCCCGTGTGGCCGAAAGTCTCCAGTAGACAGTCAGTGAGTGATGGTAATTGCGCTGTGGGGTCAAGTTGGAAACTGGAGCATGTGAGAGAAGCCCGACTCTCCCCCTTTGGAAAGCAACTTCGATGCAGCTTCCAAGCTGCCTGAACACCACACCACCAGGACACTGTTCACTGCACAGATGCCTCTGAGGAGCAGTGAGCTTTTGCCAAAGAAACCAAACGCTTGCGCTTCCTTCCTGGGAGCTCAGCCCAGAGCATACTGTAGCTAAAGTGCCAACTAAATGTGACCTCTAGTCTCGAGGTAAGGTGCACATTTTCCCTTTACCAGAGGCAGGGGTGCACCAGTTTCCAGGAAGGCTTAGTCAATGGACGGCTTTAGCTTTAGTGTGCCTCACAGCGCTCAAGCCTCTCACGGGGGCATTTCTTTCCAGGGAAGTGCACCGTGTACCAGAAGCCTTCTGAGCACAATCAAGGGATACACGGCTCTGGGACCATCCCTCACTATGCAGGTGAAAGGGCCGGCAACTCATCTGTTCTCTATGGCTAGCGTTCCACAGCTTTGAAACAGCCCCAGGAGCACGGTTCTTGGGCCGGCTTTCTTTCCATGCGGGTCTGCCACGTTGAGGACACCTAAGCTGCCCTGAAAGAAACCACCGGGGCTCCCATCCACTTTGGGGTCTCCTGCTCGACGTCTCTCTAAGTGAGGCAGAAAGTAGACTTTAGGTCCAGCCCGAAATAATGTAGAGATTGACCGTGAGCCTTGCTAGGCATTTGGAACATGCAAAGTCACCTAGGCCTCCTGAGGGCATTTAGAGGATTATGCCATTCAGCACATGCAGAACACACTGCATCCCAATGTTTCATCGCAGAAGGGCGAATTGTGTTCCAAGGGCCTCCTTTGGCTTGTCAGAGAAGAGAGGTATATGTGCTGGGTGATCCGGTGTATAATGGAGAAGCCTGGAAAACGGCAGTATTTTCCCCCTTTTGAAAGGTAGATAGTGGCGGCCTCAAGGCTGACTGAAAGACAGTGCTGTTACCCGTCTTCTAGTCACTGCTAGGAATGCCTCAGGGAAGAAAGTGAGTTTTCTCCTATGAATCCAGGTGGTCGCCTGTGCCTTGCTAGGAGTTCACCCCACCGCTTGCCCTAGCTAAAGTGCGAAGTAAACGTGACCCCCAGGCCTCAAGGTAAGCACGAGCGTTTCCTATCAGCCAAGTGTGCTGTGCAGCCATCTCCATGAACCCTGACTCGATAGAGTGCTTTAAGTCCTCTACGGCTCTCCAGAGGCCTCAGAGAGACACGTATGAATTCCCTTCTGAGGGAGAGCGTGGGTGCCGTGAGTCCCCTTTTTGTTTTCCGAGCAACACAGCGCAGAACAGGCTGTTGGGGTCAACCCTTTCTATGCAGAGGGAAAGGCAATGAACTGATCCTCGCTTGCATAGCTTGATTTCTACCGCTGTAAAGCAGCCCCAGGACAACGTTTTTGCCAGTATTACATTCAACGTGGCTCTCCCTCTGTGGAGGCCCTCTGAACTGCACTGAAAGAATCCCTGAGCCTACAGAGCCCCCTGGCAACTCTTACCTGTCATCTCTCTATTGTGACGCAAGGTCCACTGTAGGTCCAGCCTGACAGAAAGAACAGAAAAACCGGTCAACTTGTGAGACTTTTGGACGATCCAAAGTCACCTAGGCCTGACTAAGTCATTAAGCAGGTAATGCTCTGCACGGCATGCAAAAGTCCCCGCCTGCAACGAAGTGTGATCATAGAAAGGCCCCGTGTGGCCGAAAGTCTCCAGTAGACAGTCAGTGAGTGATGGTAATTGCGCTGTGGGGTCAAGTTGGAAACTGGAGCATGTGAGAGAAGCCCGACTCTCCCCCTTTGGAAAGCAACTTCGATGCAGCTTCCAAGCTGCCTGAACACCACACCACCAGGACACTGTTCACTGCACAGATGCCTCTGAGGAGCAGTGAGCTTTTGCCAAAGAAACCAAACGCTTGCGCTTCCTTCCTGGGAGCTCAGCCCAGAGCATACTGTAGCTAAAGTGCCAACTAAATGTGACCTCTAGTCTCGAGGTAAGGTGCACATTTTCCCTTTACCAGAGGCAGGGGTGCACCAGTTTCCAGGAAGGCTTAGTCAATGGACGGCTTTAGCTTTAGTGTGCCTCACAGCGCTCAAGCCTCTCACGGGGGCATTTCTTTCCAGGGAAGTGCACCGTGTACCAGAAGCCTTCTGAGCACAATCAAGGGATACACGGCTCTGGGACCATCCCTCACTATGCAGGTGAAAGGGCCGGCAACTCATCTGTTCTCTATGGCTAGCGTTCCACAGCTTTGAAACAGCCCCCGGAGCACGGTTCTTGGGCCGGCTTTCTTTCCATGCGGGTCTGCCACGTTGAGGACACCTAAGCTGCCCTGAAAGAAACCACCGGGGCTCCAATCCACTTTGGGGTCTCCTGCTCGACGTCTCTCTAAGTGAGGCAGAAAGTAGACTTTAGGTCCAGCCCGAAATAATGTAGAGATTGACCGTGAGCCTTGCTAGGCATTTGGAACATGCAAAGTCACCTAGGCCTCCTGAGGGCATTTAGAGGATTATGCCATTCAGCACATGCAGAACACACTGCATCCCAATGTTTCATCGCAGAAGGGCGAATTGTGTTCCAAGGGCCTCCTTTGGCTTGTCAGAGAAGAGAGGTATATGTGCTGGGTGATCCGGTGTATAATGGAGAAGCCTGGAAAACGGCAGTATTTTCCCCCTTTTGAAAGGTAGATAGTGGCGGCCTCAAGGCTGACTGAAAGACAGTGCTGTTACCCGTCTTCTAGTCACTGCTAGGAATGCCTCAGGGAAGAAAGTGAGTTTTCTCCTATGAATCCAGGTGGTCGCCTGTGCCTTGCTAGGAGTTCACCCCACCGCTTGCCCTAGCTAAAGTGCGAAGTAAACGTGACCCCCAGGCCTCAAGGTAAGCACGAGCGTTTCCTATCAGCCAAGTGTGCTGTGCAGCCATCTCCATGAACCCTGACTCGATAGAGTGCTTTAAATCCTCTACGGCTCTCCAGAGGCCTCAGAGAGACACGTATGAATTCCCTTCTGAGGGAGAGCGTGGGTGCCGTGAGTCCCCTTTTTGTTTTCCGAGCAACACAGCGCAGAACAGGCTGTTGGGGTCAACCCTTTCTATGCAGAGGGAAAGGCAATGAACTGATCCTCGCTTGCATAGCTTGATTTCTACCGCTGTAAAGCAGCCCCAGGACAACGTTTTTGCCAGTATTACATTCAACGTGGCTCTCCCTCTGTGGAGGCCCTCTGAACTGCACTGAAAGAATCCCTGAGCCTACAGAGCCCCCTGGCAACTCTTACCTGTCATCTCTCTATTGTGACGCAAGGTCCACAGTAGGTCCAGCCTGACAGAAAGAACAGAAAAACCGGTCAACTTGTGAGACTTTTGGACGATCCAAAGTCACCTAGGCCTGACTAAGTCATTAAGCAGGTAATGCTCTGCACGGCATGCAAAAGTCCCCGCCTGCAACGAAGTGTGATCATAGAAAGGCCCCGTGTGGCCGAAAGTCTCCGGTAGACAGTCAGTGAGTGATGGTAATTGCGCTGTGGGGTCAAGTTGGAAACTGGAGCATGTGAGAGAAGCCCGACTCTCCCCCTTTGGAAAGCAACTTCGATGCAGCTTCCAAGCTGCCTGAACACCACACCACCAGGACACTGTTCACTGCACAGATGCCTCTGAGGAGCAGTGAGCTTTTGCCAAAGAAACCAAACGCTTGCGCTTCCTTCCTGGGAGCTCAGCCCAGAGCATACTGTAGCTAAAGTGCCAACTAAATGTGACCTCTAGTCTCGAGGTAAGGTGCACATTTTCCCTTTACCAGAGGCAGGGGTGCACCAGTTTCCAGGAAGGCTTAGTCAATGGACGGCTTTAGCTTTAGTGTGCCTCACAGCGCTCAAGCCTCTCACGGGGGCATTTCTTTCCAGGGAAGTGCACCGTGTACCAGAAGCCTTCTGAGCACAATCAAGGGATACACGGCTCTGGGACCATCCCTCACTATGCAGGTGAAAGGGCCGGCAACTCATCTGTTCTCTATGGCTAGCGTTCCACAGCTTTGAAACAGCCCCCGGAGCACGGTTCTTGGGCCGGTTTTCTTTCCATGCGGGTCTGCCACGTTGAGGACACCTAAGCTGCCCTGAAAGAAACCACCGGGGCTCCAATCCACTTTGGGGTCTCCTGCTCGACGTCTCTCTAAGTGAGGCAGAAAGTAGACTTTAGGTCCAGCCCGAAATAATGTAGAGATTGACCGTGAGCCTTGCTAGGCATTTGGAACATGCAAAGTCACCTAGGCCTCCTGAGGGCATTTAGAGGATTATGCCATTCAGCACATGCAGAACACACTGCATCCCAATGTTTCATCGCAGAAGGGCGAATTGTGTTCCAAGGGCCTCCTTTGGCTTGTCAGAGAAGAGAGGTATATGTGCTGGGTGATCCGGTGTATAATGGAGAAGCCTGGAAAACGGCAGTATTTTCCCCCTTTTGAAAGGTAGATAGTGGCGGCCTCAAGGCTGACTGAAAGACAGTGCTGTTACCCGTCTTCTAGTCACTGCTAGGAATGCCTCAGGGAAGAAAGTGAGTTTTCTCCTATGAATCCAGGTGGTCGCCTGTGCCTTGCTAGGAGTTCACCCCACCGCTTGCCCTAGCTAAAGTGCGAAGTAAACGTGACCCCCAGGCCTCAAGGTAAGCACGAGCGTTTCCTATCAGCCAAGTGTGCTGTGCAGCCATCTCCATGAACCCTGACTCGATAGAGTGCTTTAAGTCCTCTACGGCTCTCCAGAGGCCTCAGAGAGACACGTATGAATTCCCTTCTGAGGGAGAGCGTGGGTGCCGTGAGTCCCCTTTTTGTTTTCCGAGCAACACAGCGCAGAACAGGCTGTTGGGGTCAACCCTTTCTATGCAGAGGGAAAGGCAATGAACTGATCCTCGCTTGCATAGCTTGATTTCTACCGCTGTAAAGCAGCCCCAGGACAACGTTTTTGCCAGTATTACATTCAACGTGGCTCTCCCTCTGTGGAGGCCCTCTGAACTGCACTGAAAGAATCCCTGAGCCTACAGAGCCCCCTGGCAACTCTTACCTGTCATCTCTCTATTGTGACGCAAGGTCCACTGTAGGTCCAGCCTGACAGAAAGAACAGAAAAACCGGTCAACTTGTGAGACTTTTGGACGATCCAAAGTCACCTAGGCCTGACTAAGTCATTAAGCAGGTAATGCTCTGCACGGCATGCAAAAGTCCCCGCCTGCAACGAAGTGTGATCATAGAAAGGCCCCGTGTGGCCGAAAGTCTCCGGTAGACAGTCAGTGAGTGATGGTAATTGCGCTGTGGGGTCAAGTTGGAAACTGGAGCATGTGAGAGAAGCCCGACTCTCCCCCTTTGGAAAGCAACTTCGATGCAGCTTCCAAGCTGCCTGAACACCACACCACCAGGACACTGTTCACTGCACAGATGCCTCTGAGGAGCAGTGAGCTTTTGCCAAAGAAACCAAACGCTTGCGCTTCCTTCCTGGGAGCTCAGCCCAGAGCATACTGTAGCTAAAGTGCCAACTAAATGTGACCTCTAGTCTCGAGGTAAGGTGCACATTTTCCCTTTACCAGAGGCAGGGGTGCACCAGTTTCCAGGAAGGCTTAGTCAATGGACGGCTTTAGCTTTAGTGTGCCTCACAGCGCTCAAGCCTCTCACGGGGGCATTTCTTTCCAGGGAAGTGCACCGTGTACCAGAAGCCTTCTGAGCACAATCAAGGGATACACGGCTCTGGGACCATCCCTCACTATGCAGGTGAAAGGGCCGGCAACTCATCTGTTCTCTATGGCTAGCGTTCCACAGCTTTGAAACAGCCCCCGGAGCACGGTTCTTGGGCCGGCTTTCTTTCCATGCGGGTCTGCCACGTTGAGGACACCTAAGCTGCCCTGAAAGAAACCACCGGGGCTCCAATCCACTTTGGGGTCTCCTGCTCGACGTCTCTCTAAGTGAGGCAGAAAGTAGACTTTAGGTCCAGCCCGAAATAATGTAGAGATTGACCGTGAGCCTTGCTAGGCATTTGGAACATGCAAAGTCACCTAGGCCTCCTGAGGGCATTTAGAGGATTATGCCATTCAGCACATGCAGAACACACTGCATCCCAATGTTTCATCGCAGAAGGGCGAATTGTGTTCCAAGGGCCTCCTTTGGCTTGTCAGAGAAGAGAGGTATATGTGCTGGGTGATCCGGTGTATAATGGAGAAGCCTGGAAAACGGCAGTATTTTCCCCCTTTTGAAAGGTAGATAGTGGCGGCCTCAAGGCTGACTGAAAGACAGTGCTGTTACCCGTCTTCTAGTCACTGCTAGGAATGCCTCAGGGAAGAAAGTGAGTTTTCTCCTATGAATCCAGGTGGTCGCCTGTGCCTTGCTAGGAGTTCACCCCACCGCTTGCCCTAGCTAAAGTGCGAAGTAAACGTGACCCCCAGGCCTCAAGGTAAGCACGAGCGTTTCCTATCAGCCAAGTGTGCTGTGCAGCCATCTCCATGAACCCTGACTCGATAGAGTGCTTTAAATCCTCTACGGCTCTCCAGAGGCCTCAGAGAGACACGTATGAATTCCCTTCTGAGGGAGAGCGTGGGTGCCGTGAGTCCCCTTTTTGTTTTCCGAGCAACACAGCGCAGAACAGGCTGTTGGGGTCAACCCTTTCTATGCAGAGGGAAAGGCAATGAACTGATCCTCGCTTGCATAGCTTGATTTCTACCGCTGTAAAGCAGCCCCAGGACAACGTTTTTGCCAGTATTACATTCAACGTGGCTCTCCCTCTGTGGAGGCCCTCTGAACTGCACTGAAAGAATCCCTGAGCCTACAGAGCCCCCTGGCAACTCTTACCTGTCATCTCTCTATTGTGACGCAAGGTCCACTGTAGGTCCAGCCTGACAGAAAGAACAGAAAAACCGGTCAACTTGTGAGACTTTTGGACGATCCAAAGTCACCTAGGCCTGACTAAGTCATTAAGCAGGTAATGCTCTGCACGGCATGCAAAAGTCCCCGCCTGCAACGAAGTGTGATCATAGAAAGGCCCCGTGTGGCCGAAAGTCTCCGGTAGACAGTCAGTGAGTGATGGTAATTGCGCTGTGGGGTCAAGTTGGAAACTGGAGCATGTGAGAGAAGCCCGACTCTCCCCCTTTGGAAAGCAACTTCGATGCAGCTTCCAAGCTGCCTGAACACCACACCACCAGGACACTGTTCACTGCACAGATGCCTCTGAGGAGCAGTGAGCTTTTGCCAAAGAAACCAAACGCTTGCGCTTCCTTCCTGGGAGCTCAGCCCAGAGCATACTGTAGCTAAAGTGCCAACTAAATGTGACCTCTAGTCTCGAGGTAAGGTGCACATTTTCCCTTTACCAGAGGCAGGGGTGCACCAGTTTCCAGGAAGGCTTAGTCAATGGACGGCTTTAGCTTTAGTGTGCCTCACAGCGCTCAAGCCTCTCACGGGGGCATTTCTTTCCAGGGAAGTGCACCGTGTACCAGAAGCCTTCTGAGCACAATCAAGGGATACACGGCTCTGGGACCATCCCTCACTATGCAGGTGAAAGGGCCGGCAACTCATCTGTTCTCTATGGCTAGCGTTCCACAGCTTTGAAACAGCCCCCGGAGCACGGTTCTTGGGCCGGCTTTCTTTCCATGCGGGTCTGCCACGTTGAGGACACCTAAGCTGCCCTGAAAGAAACCACCGGGGCTCCAATCCACTTTGGGGTCTCCTGCTCGACGTCTCTCTAAGTGAGGCAGAAAGTAGACTTTAGGTCCAGCCCGAAATAATGTAGAGATTGACCGTGAGCCTTGCTAGGCATTTGGAACATGCAAAGTCACCTAGGCCTCCTGAGGGCATTTAGAGGATTATGCCATTCAGCACATGCAGAACACACTGCATCCCAATGTTTCATCGCAGAAGGGCGAATTGTGTTCCAAGGGCCTCCTTTGGCTTGTCAGAGAAGAGAGGTATATGTGCTGGGTGATCCGGTGTATAATGGAGAAGCCTGGAAAACGGCAGTATTTTCCCCCTTTTGAAAGGTAGATAGTGGCGGCCTCAAGGCTGACTGAAAGACAGTGCTGTTACCCGTCTTCTAGTCACTGCTAGGAATGCCTCAGGGAAGAAAGTGAGTTTTCTCCTATGAATCCAGGTGGTCGCCTGTGCCTTGCTAGGAGTTCACCCCACCGCTTGCCCTAGCTAAAGTGCGAAGTAAACGTGACCCCCAGGCCTCAAGGTAAGCACGAGCGTTTCCTATCAGCCAAGTGTGCTGTGCAGCCATCTCCATGAACCCTGACTCGATAGAGTGCTTTAAATCCTCTACGGCTCTCCAGAGGCCTCAGAGAGACACGTATGAATTCCCTTCTGAGGGAGAGCGTGGGTGCCGTGAGTCCCCTTTTTGTTTTCCGAGCAACACAGCGCAGAACAGGCTGTTGGGGTCAACCCTTTCTATGCAGAGGGAAAGGCAATGAACTGATCCTCGCTTGCATAGCTTGATTTCTACCGCTGTAAAGCAGCCCCAGGACAACGTTTTTGCCAGTATTACATTCAACGTGGCTCTCCCTCTGTGGAGGCCCTCTGAACTGCACTGAAAGAATCCCTGAGCCTACAGAGCCCCCTGGCAACTCTTACCTGTCATCTCTCTATTGTGACGCAAGGTCCACTGTAGGTCCAGCCTGACAGAAAGAACAGAAAAACCGGTCAACTTGTGAGACTTTTGGACGATCCAAAGTCACCTAGGCCTGACTAAGTCATTAAGCAGGTAATGCTCTGCACGGCATGCAAAAGTCCCCGCCTGCAACGAAGTGTGATCATAGAAAGGCCCCGTGTGGCCGAAAGTCTCCGGTAGACAGTCAGTGAGTGATGGTAATTGCGCTGTGGGGTCAAGTTGGAAACTGGAGCATGTGAGAGAAGCCCGACTCTCCCCCTTTGGAAAGCAACTTCGATGCAGCTTCCAAGCTGCCTGAACACCACACCACCAGGACACTGTTCACTGCACAGATGCCTCTGAGGAGCAGTGAGCTTTTGCCAAAGAAACCAAACGCTTGCGCTTCCTTCCTGGGAGCTCAGCCCAGAGCATACTGTAGCTAAAGTGCCAACTAAATGTGACCTCTAGTCTCGAGGTAAGGTGCACATTTTCCCTTTACCAGAGGCAGGGGTGCACCAGTTTCCAGGAAGGCTTAGTCAATGGACGGCTTTAGCTTTAGTGTGCCTCACAGCGCTCAAGCCTCTCACGGGGGCATTTCTTTCCAGGGAAGTGCACCGTGTACCAGAAGCCTTCTGAGCACAATCAAGGGATACACGGCTCTGGGACCATCCCTCACTATGCAGGTGAAAGGGCCGGCAACTCATCTGTTCTCTATGGCTAGCGTTCCACAGCTTTGAAACAGCCCCAGGAGCACGGTTCTTGGGCCGGCTTTCTTTCCATGCGGGTCTGCCACGTTGAGGACACCTAAGCTGCCCTGAAAGAAACCACCGGGGCTCCAATCCACTTTGGGGTCTCCTGCTCGACGTCTCTCTAAGTGAGGCAGAAAGTAGACTTTAGGTCCAGCCCGAAATAATGTAGAGATTGACCGTGAGCCTTGCTAGGCATTTGGAACATGCAAAGTCACCTAGGCCTCCTGAGGGCATTTAGAGGATTATGCCATTCAGCACATGCAGAACACACTGCATCCCAATGTTTCATCGCAGAAGGGCGAATTGTGTTCCAAGGGCCTCCTTTGGCTTGTCAGAGAAGAGAGGTATATGTGCTGGGTGATCCGGTGTATAATGGAGAAGCCTGGAAAACGGCAGTATTTTCCCCCTTTTGAAAGGTAGATAGTGGCGGCCTCAAGGCTGACTGAAAGACAGTGCTGTTACCCGTCTTCTAGTCACTGCTAGGAATGCCTCAGGGAAGAAAGTGAGTTTTCTCCTATGAATCCAGGTGGTCGCCTGTGCCTTGCTAGGAGTTCACCCCACCGCTTGCCCTAGCTAAAGTGCGAAGTAAACGTGACCCCCAGGCCTCAAGGTAAGCACGAGCGTTTCCTATCAGCCAAGTGTGCTGTGCAGCCATCTCCATGAACCCTGACTCGATAGAGTGCTTTAAATCCTCTACGGCTCTCCAGAGGCCTCAGAGAGACACGTATGAATTCCCTTCTGAGGGAGAGCGTGGGTGCCGTGAGTCCCCTTTTTGTTTTCCGAGCAACACAGCGCAGAACAGGCTGTTGGGGTCAACCCTTTCTATGCAGAGGGAAAGGCAATGAACTGATCCTCGCTTGCATAGCTTGATTTCTACCGCTGTAAAGCAGCCCCAGGACAACGTTTTTGCCAGTATTACATTCAACGTGGCTCTCCCTCTGTGGAGGCCCTCTGAACTGCACTGAAAGAATCCCTGAGCCTACAGAGCCCCCTGGCAACTCTTACCTGTCATCTCTCTATTGTGACGCAAGGTCCACTGTAGGTCCAGCCTGACAGAAAGAACAGAAAAACCGGTCAACTTGTGAGACTTTTGGACGATCCAAAGTCACCTAGGCCTGACTAAGTCATTAAGCAGGTAATGCTCTGCACGGCATGCAAAAGTCCCCGCCTGCAACGAAGTGTGATCATAGAAAGGCCCCGTGTGGCCGAAAGTCTCCAGTAGACAGTCAGTGAGTGATGGTAATTGCGCTGTGGGGTCAAGTTGGAAACTGGAGCATGTGAGAGAAGCCCGACTCTCCCCCTTTGGAAAGCAACTTCGATGCAGCTTCCAAGCTGCCTGAACACCACACCACCAGGACACTGTTCACTGCACAGATGCCTCTGAGGAGCAGTGAGCTTTTGCCAAAGAAACCAAACGCTTGCGCTTCCTTCCTGGGAGCTCAGCCCAGAGCATACTGTAGCTAAAGTGCCAACTAAATGTGACCTCTAGTCTCGAGGTAAGGTGCACATTTTCCCTTTACCAGAGGCAGGGGTGCACCAGTTTCCAGGAAGGCTTAGTCAATGGACGGCTTTAGCTTTAGTGTGCCTCACAGCGCTCAAGCCTCTCACGGGGGCATTTCTTTCCAGGGAAGTGCACCGTGTACCAGAAGCCTTCTGAGCACAATCAAGGGATACACGGCTCTGGGACCATCCCTCACTATGCAGGTGAAAGGGCCGGCAACTCATCTGTTCTCTATGGCTAGCGTTCCACAGCTTTGAAACAGCCCCAGGAGCACGGTTCTTGGGCCGGCTTTCTTTCCATGCGGGTCTGCCACGTTGAGGACACCTAAGCTGCCCTGAAAGAAACCACCGGGGCTCCAATCCACTTTGGGGTCTCCTGCTCGACGTCTCTCTAAGTGAGGCAGAAAGTAGACTTTAGGTCCAGCCCGAAATAATGTAGAGATTGACCGTGAGCCTTGCTAGGCATTTGGAACATGCAAAGTCACCTAGGCCTCCTGAGGGCATTTAGAGGATTATGCCATTCAGCACATGCAGAACACACTGCATCCCAATGTTTCATCGCAGAAGGGCGAATTGTGTTCCAAGGGCCTCCTTTGGCTTGTCAGAGAAGAGAGGTATATGTGCTGGGTGATCCGGTGTATAATGGAGAAGCCTGGAAAACGGCAGTATTTTCCCCCTTTTGAAAGGTAGATAGTGGCGGCCTCAAGGCTGACTGAAAGACAGTGCTGTTACCCGTCTTCTAGTCACTGCTAGGAATGCCTCAGGGAAGAAAGTGAGTTTTCTCCTATGAATCCAGGTGGTCGCCTGTGCCTTGCTAGGAGTTCACCCCACCGCTTGCCCTAGCTAAAGTGCGAAGTAAACGTGACCCCCAGGCCTCAAGGTAAGCACGAGCGTTTCCTATCAGCCAAGTGTGCTGTGCAGCCATCTCCATGAACCCTGACTCGATAGAGTGCTTTAAATCCTCTACGGCTCTCCAGAGGCCTCAGAGAGACACGTATGAATTCCCTTCTGAGGGAGAGCGTGGGTGCCGTGAGTCCCCTTTTTGTTTTCCGAGCAACACAGCGCAGAACAGGCTGTTGGGGTCAACCCTTTCTATGCAGAGGGAAAGGCAATGAACTGATCCTCGCTTGCATAGCTTGATTTCTACCGCTGTAAAGCAGCCCCAGGACAACGTTTTTGCCAGTATTACATTCAACGTGGCTCTCCCTCTGTGGAGGCCCTCTGAACTGCACTGAAAGAATCCCTGAGCCTACAGAGCCCCCTGGCAACTCTTACCTGTCATCTCTCTATTGTGACGCAAGGTCCACTGTAGGTCCAGCCTGACAGAAAGAACAGAAAAACCGGTCAACTTGTGAGACTTTTGGACGATCCAAAGTCACCTAGGCCTGACTAAGTCATTAAGCAGGTAATGCTCTGCACGGCATGCAAAAGTCCCCGCCTGCAACGAAGTGTGATCATAGAAAGGCCCCGTGTGGCCGAAAGTCTCCAGTAGACAGTCAGTGAGTGATGGTAATTGCGCTGTGGGGTCAAGTTGGAAACTGGAGCATGTGAGAGAAGCCCGACTCTCCCCCTTTGGAAAGCAACTTCGATGCAGCTTCCAAGCTGCCTGAACACCACACCACCAGGACACTGTTCACTGCACAGATGCCTCTGAGGAGCAGTGAGCTTTTGCCAAAGAAACCAAACGCTTGCGCTTCCTTCCTGGGAGCTCAGCCCAGAGCATACTGTAGCTAAAGTGCCAACTAAATGTGACCTCTAGTCTCGAGGTAAGGTGCACATTTTCCCTTTACCAGAGGCAGGGGTGCACCAGTTTCCAGGAAGGCTTAGTCAATGGACGGCTTTAGCTTTAGTGTGCCTCACAGCGCTCAAGCCTCTCACGGGGGCATTTCTTTCCAGGGAAGTGCACCGTGTACCAGAAGCCTTCTGAGCACAATCAAGGGATACACGGCTCTGGGACCATCCCTCACTATGCAGGTGAAAGGGCCGGCAACTCATCTGTTCTCTATGGCTAGCGTTCCACAGCTTTGAAACAGCCCCAGGAGCACGGTTCTTGGGCCGGCTTTCTTTCCATGCGGGTCTGCCACGTTGAGGACACCTAAGCTGCCCTGAAAGAAACCACCGGGGCTCCAATCCACTTTGGGGTCTCCTGCTCGACGTCTCTCTAAGTGAGGCAGAAAGTAGACTTTAGGTCCAGCCCGAAATAATGTAGAGATTGACCGTGAGCCTTGCTAGGCATTTGGAACATGCAAAGTCACCTAGGCCTCCTGAGGGCATTTAGAGGATTATGCCATTCAGCACATGCAGAACACACTGCATCCCAATGTTTCATCGCAGAAGGGCGAATTGTGTTCCAAGGGCCTCCTTTGGCTTGTCAGAGAAGAGAGGTATATGTGCTGGGTGATCCGGTGTATAATGGAGAAGCCTGGAAAACGGCAGTATTTTCCCCCTTTTGAAAGGTAGATAGTGGCGGCCTCAAGGCTGACTGAAAGACAGTGCTGTTACCCGTCTTCTAGTCACTGCTAGGAATGCCTCAGGGAAGAAAGTGAGTTTTCTCCTATGAATCCAGGTGGTCGCCTGTGCCTTGCTAGGAGTTCACCCCACCGCTTGCCCTAGCTAAAGTGCGAAGTAAACGTGACCCCCAGGCCTCAAGGTAAGCACGAGCGTTTCCTATCAGCCAAGTGTGCTGTGCAGCCATCTCCATGAACCCTGACTCGATAGAGTGCTTTAAATCCTCTACGGCTCTCCAGAGGCCTCAGAGAGACACGTATGAATTCCCTTCTGAGGGAGAGCGTGGGTGCCGTGAGTCCCCTTTTTGTTTTCCGAGCAACACAGCGCAGAACAGGCTGTTGGGGTCAACCCTTTCTATGCAGAGGGAAAGGCAATGAACTGATCCTCGCTTGCATAGCTTGATTTCTACCGCTGTAAAGCAGCCCCAGGACAACGTTTTTGCCAGTATTACATTCAACGTGGCTCTCCCTCTGTGGAGGCCCTCTGAACTGCACTGAAAGAATCCCTGAGCCTACAGAGCCCCCTGGCAACTCTTACCTGTCATCTCTCTATTGTGACGCAAGGTCCACTGTAGGTCCAGCCTGACAGAAAGAACAGAAAAACCGGTCAACTTGTGAGACTTTTGGACGATCCAAAGTCACCTAGGCCTGACTAAGTCATTAAGCAGGTAATGCTCTGCACGGCATGCAAAAGTCCCCGCCTGCAACGAAGTGTGATCATAGAAAGGCCCCGTGTGGCCGAAAGTCTCCAGTAGACAGTCAGTGAGTGATGGTAATTGCGCTGTGGGGTCAAGTTGGAAACTGGAGCATGTGAGAGAAGCCCGACTCTCCCCCTTTGGAAAGCAACTTCGATGCAGCTTCCAAGCTGCCTGAACACCACACCACCAGGACACTGTTCACTGCACAGATGCCTCTGAGGAGCAGTGAGCTTTTGCCAAAGAAACCAAACGCTTGCGCTTCCTTCCTGGGAGCTCAGCCCAGAGCATACTGTAGCTAAAGTGCCAACTAAATGTGACCTCTAGTCTCGAGGTAAGGTGCACATTTTCCCTTTACCAGAGGCAGGGGTGCACCAGTTTCCAGGAAGGCTTAGTCAATGGACGGCTTTAGCTTTAGTGTGCCTCACAGCGCTCAAGCCTCTCACGGGGGCATTTCTTTCCAGGGAAGTGCACCGTGTACCAGAAGCCTTCTGAGCACAATCAAGGGATACACGGCTCTGGGACCATCCCTCACTATGCAGGTGAAAGGGCCGGCAACTCATCTGTTCTCTATGGCTAGCGTTCCACAGCTTTGAAACAGCCCCAGGAGCACGGTTCTTGGGCCGGCTTTCTTTCCATGCGGGTCTGCCACGTTGAGGACACCTAAGCTGCCCTGAAAGAAACCACCGGGGCTCCAATCCACTTTGGGGTCTCCTGCTCGACGTCTCTCTAAGTGAGGCAGAAAGTAGACTTTAGGTCCAGCCCGAAATAATGTAGAGATTGACCGTGAGCCTTGCTAGGCATTTGGAACATGCAAAGTCACCTAGGCCTCCTGAGGGCATTTAGAGGATTATGCCATTCAGCACATGCAGAACACACTGCATCCCAATGTTTCATCGCAGAAGGGCGAATTGTGTTCCAAGGGCCTCCTTTGGCTTGTCAGAGAAGAGAGGTATATGTGCTGGGTGATCCGGTGTATAATGGAGAAGCCTGGAAAACGGCAGTATTTTCCCCCTTTTGAAAGGTAGATAGTGGCGGCCTCAAGGCTGACTGAAAGACAGTGCTGTTACCCGTCTTCTAGTCACTGCTAGGAATGCCTCAGGGAAGAAAGTGAGTTTTCTCCTATGAATCCAGGTGGTCGCCTGTGCCTTGCTAGGAGTTCACCCCACCGCTTGCCCTAGCTAAAGTGCGAAGTAAACGTGACCCCCAGGCCTCAAGGTAAGCACGAGCGTTTCCTATCAGCCAAGTGTGCTGTGCAGCCATCTCCATGAACCCTGACTCGATAGAGTGCTTTAAATCCTCTACGGCTCTCCAGAGGCCTCAGAGAGACACGTATGAATTCCCTTCTGAGGGAGAGCGTGGGTGCCGTGAGTCCCCTTTTTGTTTTCCGAGCAACACAGCGCAGAACAGGCTGTTGGGGTCAACCCTTTCTATGCAGAGGGAAAGGCAATGAACTGATCCTCGCTTGCATAGCTTGATTTCTACCGCTGTAAAGCAGCCCCAGGACAACGTTTTTGCCAGTATTACATTCAACGTGGCTCTCCCTCTGTGGAGGCCCTCTGAACTGCACTGAAAGAATCCCTGAGCCTACAGAGCCCCCTGGCAACTCTTACCTGTCATCTCTCTATTGTGACGCAAGGTCCACTGTAGGTCCAGCCTGACAGAAAGAACAGAAAAACCGGTCAACTTGTGAGACTTTTGGACGATCCAAAGTCACCTAGGCCTGACTAAGTCATTAAGCAGGTAATGCTCTGCACGGCATGCAAAAGTCCCCGCCTGCAACGAAGTGTGATCATAGAAAGGCCCCGTGTGGCCGAAAGTCTCCAGTAGACAGTCAGTGAGTGATGGTAATTGCGCTGTGGGGTCAAGTTGGAAACTGGAGCATGTGAGAGAAGCCCGACTCTCCCCCTTTGGAAAGCAACTTCGATGCAGCTTCCAAGCTGCCTGAACACCACACCACCAGGACACTGTTCACTGCACAGATGCCTCTGAGGAGCAGTGAGCTTTTGCCAAAGAAACCAAACGCTTGCGCTTCCTTCCTGGGAGCTCAGCCCAGAGCATACTGTAGCTAAAGTGCCAACTAAATGTGACCTCTAGTCTCGAGGTAAGGTGCACATTTTCCCTTTACCAGAGGCAGGGGTGCACCAGTTTCCAGGAAGGCTTAGTCAATGGACGGCTTTAGCTTTAGTGTGCCTCACAGCGCTCAAGCCTCTCACGGGGGCATTTCTTTCCAGGGAAGTGCACCGTGTACCAGAAGCCTTCTGAGCACAATCAAGGGATACACGGCTCTGGGACCATCCCTCACTATGCAGGTGAAAGGGCCGGCAACTCATCTGTTCTCTATGGCTAGCGTTCCACAGCTTTGAAACAGCCCCAGGAGCACGGTTCTTGGGCCGGCTTTCTTTCCATGCGGGTCTGCCACGTTGAGGACACCTAAGCTGCCCTGAAAGAAACCACCGGGGCTCCAATCCACTTTGGGGTCTCCTGCTCGACGTCTCTCTAAGTGAGGCAGAAAGTAGACTTTAGGTCCAGCCCGAAATAATGTAGAGATTGACCGTGAGCCTTGCTAGGCATTTGGAACATGCAAAGTCACCTAGGCCTCCTGAGGGCATTTAGAGGATTATGCCATTCAGCACATGCAGAACACACTGCATCCCAATGTTTCATCGCAGAAGGGCGAATTGTGTTCCAAGGGCCTCCTTTGGCTTGTCAGAGAAGAGAGGTATATGTGCTGGGTGATCCGGTGTATAATGGAGAAGCCTGGAAAACGGCAGTATTTTCCCCCTTTTGAAAGGTAGATAGTGGCGGCCTCAAGGCTGACTGAAAGACAGTGCTGTTACCCGTCTTCTAGTCACTGCTAGGAATGCCTCAGGGAAGAAAGTGAGTTTTCTCCTATGAATCCAGGTGGTCGCCTGTGCCTTGCTAGGAGTTCACCCCACCGCTTGCCCTAGCTAAAGTGCGAAGTAAACGTGACCCCCAGGCCTCAAGGTAAGCACGAGCGTTTCCTATCAGCCAAGTGTGCTGTGCAGCCATCTCCATGAACCCTGACTCGATAGAGTGCTTTAAATCCTCTACGGCTCTCCAGAGGCCTCAGAGAGACACGTATGAATTCCCTTCTGAGGGAGAGCGTGGGTGCCGTGAGTCCCCTTTTTGTTTTCCGAGCAACACAGCGCAGAACAGGCTGTTGGGGTCAACCCTTTCTATGCAGAGGGAAAGGCAATGAACTGATCCTCGCTTGCATAGCTTGATTTCTACCGCTGTAAAGCAGCCCCAGGACAACGTTTTTGCCAGTATTACATTCAACGTGGCTCTCCCTCTGTGGAGGCCCTCTGAACTGCACTGAAAGAATCCCTGAGCCTACAGAGCCCCCTGGCAACTCTTACCTGTCATCTCTCTATTGTGACGCAAGGTCCACTGTAGGTCCAGCCTGACAGAAAGAACAGAAAAACCGGTCAACTTGTGAGACTTTTGGACGATCCAAAGTCACCTAGGCCTGACTAAGTCATTAAGCAGGTAATGCTCTGCACGGCATGCAAAAGTCCCCGCCTGCAACGAAGTGTGATCATAGAAAGGCCCCGTGTGGCCGAAAGTCTCCAGTAGACAGTCAGTGAGTGATGGTAATTGCGCTGTGGGGTCAAGTTGGAAACTGGAGCATGTGAGAGAAGCCCGACTCTCCCCCTTTGGAAAGCAACTTCGATGCAGCTTCCAAGCTGCCTGAACACCACACCACCAGGACACTGTTCACTGCACAGATGCCTCTGAGGAGCAGTGAGCTTTTGCCAAAGAAACCAAACGCTTGCGCTTCCTTCCTGGGAGCTCAGCCCAGAGCATACTGTAGCTAAAGTGCCAACTAAATGTGACCTCTAGTCTCGAGGTAAGGTGCACATTTTCCCTTTACCAGAGGCAGGGGTGCACCAGTTTCCAGGAAGGCTTAGTCAATGGACGGCTTTAGCTTTAGTGTGCCTCACAGCGCTCAAGCCTCTCACGGGGGCATTTCTTTCCAGGGAAGTGCACCGTGTACCAGAAGCCTTCTGAGCACAATCAAGGGATACACGGCTCTGGGACCATCCCTCACTATGCAGGTGAAAGGGCCGGCAACTCATCTGTTCTCTATGGCTAGCGTTCCACAGCTTTGAAACAGCCCCAGGAGCACGGTTCTTGGGCCGGCTTTCTTTCCATGCGGGTCTGCCACGTTGAGGACACCTAAGCTGCCCTGAAAGAAACCACCGGGGCTCCAATCCACTTTGGGGTCTCCTGCTCGACGTCTCTCTAAGTGAGGCAGAAAGTAGACTTTAGGTCCAGCCCGAAATAATGTAGAGATTGACCGTGAGCCTTGCTAGGCATTTGGAACATGCAAAGTCACCTAGGCCTCCTGAGGGCATTTAGAGGATTATGCCATTCAGCACATGCAGAACACACTGCATCCCAATGTTTCATCGCAGAAGGGCGAATTGTGTTCCAAGGGCCTCCTTTGGCTTGTCAGAGAAGAGAGGTATATGTGCTGGGTGATCCGGTGTATAATGGAGAAGCCTGGAAAACGGCAGTATTTTCCCCCTTTTGAAAGGTAGATAGTGGCGGCCTCAAGGCTGACTGAAAGACAGTGCTGTTACCCGTCTTCTAGTCACTGCTAGGAATGCCTCAGGGAAGAAAGTGAGTTTTCTCCTATGAATCCAGGTGGTCGCCTGTGCCTTGCTAGGAGTTCACCCCACCGCTTGCCCTAGCTAAAGTGCGAAGTAAACGTGACCCCCAGGCCTCAAGGTAAGCACGAGCGTTTCCTATCAGCCAAGTGTGCTGTGCAGCCATCTCCATGAACCCTGACTCGATAGAGTGCTTTAAATCCTCTACGGCTCTCCAGAGGCCTCAGAGAGACACGTATGAATTCCCTTCTGAGGGAGAGCGTGGGTGCCGTGAGTCCCCTTTTTGTTTTCCGAGCAACACAGCGCAGAACAGGCTGTTGGGGTCAACCCTTTCTATGCAGAGGGAAAGGCAATGAACTGATCCTCGCTTGCATAGCTTGATTTCTACCGCTGTAAAGCAGCCCCAGGACAACGTTTTTGCCAGTATTACATTCAACGTGGCTCTCCCTCTGTGGAGGCCCTCTGAACTGCACTGAAAGAATCCCTGAGCCTACAGAGCCCCCTGGCAACTCTTACCTGTCATCTCTCTATTGTGACGCAAGGTCCACTGTAGGTCCAGCCTGACAGAAAGAACAGAAAAACCGGTCAACTTGTGAGACTTTTGGACGATCCAAAGTCACCTAGGCCTGACTAAGTCATTAAGCAGGTAATGCTCTGCACGGCATGCAAAAGTCCCCGCCTGCAACGAAGTGTGATCATAGAAAGGCCCCGTGTGGCCGAAAGTCTCCAGTAGACAGTCAGTGAGTGATGGTAATTGCGCTGTGGGGTCAAGTTGGAAACTGGAGCATGTGAGAGAAGCCCGACTCTCCCCCTTTGGAAAGCAACTTCGATGCAGCTTCCAAGCTGCCTGAACACCACACCACCAGGACACTGTTCACTGCACAGATGCCTCTGAGGAGCAGTGAGCTTTTGCCAAAGAAACCAAACGCTTGCGCTTCCTTCCTGGGAGCTCAGCCCAGAGCATACTGTAGCTAAAGTGCCAACTAAATGTGACCTCTAGTCTCGAGGTAAGGTGCACATTTTCCCTTTACCAGAGGCAGGGGTGCACCAGTTTCCAGGAAGGCTTAGTCAATGGACGGCTTTAGCTTTAGTGTGCCTCACAGCGCTCAAGCCTCTCACGGGGGCATTTCTTTCCAGGGAAGTGCACCGTGTACCAGAAGCCTTCTGAGCACAATCAAGGGATACACGGCTCTGGGACCATCCCTCACTATGCAGGTGAAAGGGCCGGCAACTCATCTGTTCTCTATGGCTAGCGTTCCACAGCTTTGAAACAGCCCCAGGAGCACGGTTCTTGGGCCGGCTTTCTTTCCATGCGGGTCTGCCACGTTGAGGACACCTAAGCTGCCCTGAAAGAAACCACCGGGGCTCCAATCCACTTTGGGGTCTCCTGCTCGACGTCTCTCTAAGTGAGGCAGAAAGTAGACTTTAGGTCCAGCCCGAAATAATGTAGAGATTGACCGTGAGCCTTGCTAGGCATTTGGAACATGCAAAGTCACCTAGGCCTCCTGAGGGCATTTAGAGGATTATGCCATTCAGCACATGCAGAACACACTGCATCCCAATGTTTCATCGCAGAAGGGCGAATTGTGTTCCAAGGGCCTCCTTTGGCTTGTCAGAGAAGAGAGGTATATGTGCTGGGTGATCCGGTGTATAATGGAGAAGCCTGGAAAACGGCAGTATTTTCCCCCTTTTGAAAGGTAGATAGTGGCGGCCTCAAGGCTGACTGAAAGACAGTGCTGTTACCCGTCTTCTAGTCACTGCTAGGAATGCCTCAGGGAAGAAAGTGAGTTTTCTCCTATGAATCCAGGTGGTCGCCTGTGCCTTGCTAGGAGTTCACCCCACCGCTTGCCCTAGCTAAAGTGCGAAGTAAACGTGACCCCCAGGCCTCAAGGTAAGCACGAGCGTTTCCTATCAGCCAAGTGTGCTGTGCAGCCATCTCCATGAACCCTGACTCGATAGAGTGCTTTAAATCCTCTACGGCTCTCCAGAGGCCTCAGAGAGACACGTATGAATTCCCTTCTGAGGGAGAGCGTGGGTGCCGTGAGTCCCCTTTTTGTTTTCCGAGCAACACAGCGCAGAACAGGCTGTTGGGTCAACCCTTTCTATGCAGAGGGAAAGGCAATGAACTGATCCTCGCTTGCATAGCTTGATTTCTACCGCTGTAAAGCAGCCCCAGGACAACGTTTTTGCCAGTATTACATTCAACGTGGCTCTCCCTCTGTGGAGGCCCTCTGAACTGCACTGAAAGAATCCCTGAGCCTACAGAGCCCCCTGGCAACTCTTACCTGTCATCTCTCTATTGTGACGCAAGGTCCACTGTAGGTCCAGCCTGACAGAAAGAACAGAAAAACCGGTCAACTTGTGAGACTTTTGGACGATCCAAAGTCACCTAGGCCTGACTAAGTCATTAAGCAGGTAATGCTCTGCACGGCATGCAAAAGTCCCCGCCTGCAACGAAGTGTGATCATAGAAAGGCCCCGTGTGGCCGAAAGTCTCCAGTAGACAGTCAGTGAGTGATGGTAATTGCGCTGTGGGGTCAAGTTGGAAACTGGAGCATGTGAGAGAAGCCCGACTCTCCCCCTTTGGAAAGCAACTTCGATGCAGCTTCCAAGCTGCCTGAACACCACACCACCAGGACACTGTTCACTGCACAGATGCCTCTGAGGAGCAGTGAGCTTTTGCCAAAGAAACCAAACGCTTGCGCTTCCTTCCTGGGAGCTCAGCCCAGAGCATACTGTAGCTAAAGTGCCAACTAAATGTGACCTCTAGTCTCGAGGTAAGGTGCACATTTTCCCTTTACCAGAGGCAGGGGTGCACCAGTTTCCAGGAAGGCTTAGTCAATGGACGGCTTTAGCTTTAGTGTGCCTCACAGCGCTCAAGCCTCTCACGGGGGCATTTCTTTCCAGGGAAGTGCACCGTGTACCAGAAGCCTTCTGAGCACAATCAAGGGATACACGGCTCTGGGACCATCCCTCACTATGCAGGTGAAAGGGCCGGCAACTCATCTGTTCTCTATGGCTAGCGTTCCACAGCTTTGAAACAGCCCCAGGAGCACGGTTCTTGGGCCGGCTTTCTTTCCATGCGGGTCTGCCACGTTGAGGACACCTAAGCTGCCCTGAAAGAAACCACCGGGGCTCCAATCCACTTTGGGGTCTCCTGCTCGACGTCTCTCTAAGTGAGGCAGAAAGTAGACTTTAGGTCCAGCCCGAAATAATGTAGAGATTGACCGTGAGCCTTGCTAGGCATTTGGAACATGCAAAGTCACCTAGGCCTCCTGAGGGCATTTAGAGGATTATGCCATTCAGCACATGCAGAACACACTGCATCCCAATGTTTCATCGCAGAAGGGCGAATTGTGTTCCAAGGGCCTCCTTTGGCTTGTCAGAGAAGAGAGGTATATGTGCTGGGTGATCCGGTGTATAATGGAGAAGCCTGGAAAACGGCAGTATTTTCCCCCTTTTGAAAGGTAGATAGTGGCGGCCTCAAGGCTGACTGAAAGACAGTGCTGTTACCCGTCTTCTAGTCACTGCTAGGAATGCCTCAGGGAAGAAAGTGAGTTTTCTCCTATGAATCCAGGTGGTCGCCTGTGCCTTGCTAGGAGTTCACCCCACCGCTTGCCCTAGCTAAAGTGCGAAGTAAACGTGACCCCCAGGCCTCAAGGTAAGCACGAGCGTTTCCTATCAGCCAAGTGTGCTGTGCAGCCATCTCCATGAACCCTGACTCGATAGAGTGCTTTAAATCCTCTACGGCTCTCCAGAGGCCTCAGAGAGACACGTATGAATTCCCTTCTGAGGGAGAGCGTGGGTGCCGTGAGTCCCCTTTTTGTTTTCCGAGCAACACAGCGCAGAACAGGCTGTTGGGGTCAACCCTTTCTATGCAGAGGGAAAGGCAATGAACTGATCCTCGCTTGCATAGCTTGATTTCTACCGCTGTAAAGCAGCCCCAGGACAACGTTTTTGCCAGTATTACATTCAACGTGGCTCTCCCTCTGTGGAGGCCCTCTGAACTGCACTGAAAGAATCCCTGAGCCTACAGAGCCCCCTGGCAACTCTTACCTGTCATCTCTCTATTGTGACGCAAGGTCCACTGTAGGTCCAGCCTGACAGAAAGAACAGAAAACCGGTCAACTTGTGAGACTTTTGGACGATCCAAAGTCACCTAGGCCTGACTAAGTCATTAAGCAGGTAATGCTCTGCACGGCATGCAAAAGTCCCCGCCTGCAACGAAGTGTGATCATAGAAAGGCCCCGTGTGGCCGAAAGTCTCCAGTAGACAGTCAGTGAGTGATGGTAATTGCGCTGTGGGGTCAAGTTGGAAACTGGAGCATGTGAGAGAAGCCCGACTCTCCCCCTTTGGAAAGCAACTTCGATGCAGCTTCCAAGCTGCCTGAACACCACACCACCAGGACACTGTTCACTGCACAGATGCCTCTGAGGAGCAGTGAGCTTTTGCCAAAGAAACCAAACGCTTGCGCTTCCTTCCTGGGAGCTCAGCCCAGAGCATACTGTAGCTAAAGTGCCAACTAAATGTGACCTCTAGTCTCGAGGTAAGGTGCACATTTTCCCTTTACCAGAGGCAGGGGTGCACCAGTTTCCAGGAAGGCTTAGTCAATGGACGGCTTTAGCTTTAGTGTGCCTCACAGCGCTCAAGCCTCTCACGGGGGCATTTCTTTCCAGGGAAGTGCACCGTGTACCAGAAGCCTTCTGAGCACAATCAAGGGATACACGGCTCTGGGACCATCCCTCACTATGCAGGTGAAAGGGCCGGCAACTCATCTGTTCTCTATGGCTAGCGTTCCACAGCTTTGAAACAGCCCCAGGAGCACGGTTCTTGGGCCGGCTTTCTTTCCATGCGGGTCTGCCACGTTGAGGACACCTAAGCTGCCCTGAAAGAAACCACCGGGGCTCCAATCCACTTTGGGGTCTCCTGCTCGACGTCTCTCTAAGTGAGGCAGAAAGTAGACTTTAGGTCCAGCCCGAAATAATGTAGAGATTGACCGTGAGCCTTGCTAGGCATTTGGAACATGCAAAGTCACCTAGGCCTCCTGAGGGCATTTAGAGGATTATGCCATTCAGCACATGCAGAACACACTGCATCCCAATGTTTCATCGCAGAAGGGCGAATTGTGTTCCAAGGGCCTCCTTTGGCTTGTCAGAGAAGAGAGGTATATGTGCTGGGCCGGTGTATAATGGAGAAGCCTGGAAAACGGCAGTATTTTCCCCCTTTTGAAAGGTAGATAGTGGCGGCCTCAAGGCTGACTGAAAGACAGTGCTGTTACCCGTCTTCTAGTCACTGCTAGGAATGCCTCAGGGAAGAAAGTGAGTTTTCTCCTATGAATCCAGGTGGTCGCCTGTGCCTTGCTAGGAGTTCACCCCACCGCTTGCCCTAGCTAAAGTGCGAAGTAAACGTGACCCCCAGGCCTCAAGGTAAGCACGAGCGTTTCCTATCAGCCAAGTGTGCGGTGCAGCCATCTCCATGAACCCTGACTCGATAGAGTGCTTTAAATCCTCTACGGCTCTCCAGAGGCCTCAGAGAGACACGTATGAATTCCTTCTGAGGAGAGCGTGGGTGCCGTGAGTCCCCTTTTTCTTTTTGTTTTCCCGAGCAACACAGCGCAGAACAGGCTGTTGGGGTCAACCCTTTCTATGCAGAGGGAAAGGCAATGAACTGATCCTCGCTTGCATAGCTTGATTTCTACCGCTGTAAAGCAGCCCCAGGACAACGTTTTTGCCAGTATTACATTCAACGTGGCTCTCCCTCTGTGGAGGCCCTCTGAACTGCACTGAAAGAATCCCTGAGCCTACAGAGCCCCTGGCAACTCTTACCTGTCATCTCTCTATTGTGACGCAAGGTCCACTGTAGGTCCAGCCTGACAGAAAGAACAGAAAAACCGGTCACTTGTGAGACTTTTGGACGATCCAAAGTCACCTAGGCCTGACTAAGTCATTAAGCAGGTAATGCTCTGCACGGCATGCAAAAGTCCCCGCCTGCAACGAAGTGTGATCATAGAAAGGCCCCGTGTGGCCGAAAGTCTCCAGTAGACAGTCAGTGAGTGATGGTAATTGCGCTGTGGGGTCAAGTTGGAAACTGGAGCATGTGAGAGAAGCCCGACTCTCCCCCTTTGGAAAGCAACTTCGATGCAGCTTCCAAGCTGCCTGAACACCACACCACCAGGACACTGTTCACTGCACAGATGCCTCTGAGGAGCAGTGAGCTTTTGCCAAAGAAACCAAACGCTTGCGCTTCCTTCCTGGGAGCTCAGCCCAGAGCATACTGTAGCTAAAGTGCCAACTAAATGTGACCTCTAGTCTCGAGGTAAGGTGCACATTTTCCCCTTTACCAGAGGCAGGGGTGCACCAGTTTCCAGGAAGGCTTAGTCAATGGACGGCTTTAGCTTTAGTGGCCTCACAGCGCTCAAGCCTCTCACGGGGGCATTTCTTTCCAGGAAGTGCACCGTGTACCAGAAGCCTTCTGAGCACAATCAAGGGATACACGGCTCTGGGACCATCCCTCACTATGCAGGTGAAAGGCCGGCAACTCATCTGTTCTCTATGGCTAGCGTTCCACAGCTTTGAAACAGCCCCAGGAGCACGGTTCTTGGGCCGGCTTTCTTCCATGCGGGTCTGCCACGTTGAGGACACCTAAGCTGCCCTGAAAGAAACCACCGGGGCTCCAATCCACTTTGGGGTCTCCTGCTCGACGTCTCTCTAAGTGAGGCAGAAAGTAGACTTTAGGTCCAGCCCGAAATAATGTAGAGATTGACCGTGAGCCTTGCTAGGCATTTGGAACATGCAAAGTCACCTAGGCCTCCTGAGGGCATTTAGAGGATTATGCCATTCAGCACATGCAGAACACACTGCATCCCAATGTTTCATCGCAGAAGGGCGAATTGTGTTCCAAGGGCCTCCTTTGGCTTGTCAGAGAAGAGAGGTATATGTGCTGGGTGATCCGGTGTATAATGGAGAAGCCTGGAAAACGGCAGTATTTTCCCCCTTTTGAAAGGTAGATAGTGGCGGCCTCAAGGCTGACTGAAAGACAGTGCTGTTACCCGTCTTCTAGTCACTGCTAGGAATGCCTCAGGAAGAAAGTGAGTTTTCTCCTATGAATCCAGGTGGTCGCCTGTGCCTTGCTAGGAGTTCACCCCCACCGCTTGCCCTAGCTAAAGTGCGAAGTAAACGTGACCCCAGGCCCTCAAGGTAAGCACGAGCGTTTCCTATCAGCCAAGTGTGCTGTGCAGCCATCTCCATGAACCCTGACTCGATAGAGTGCTTTAATCCTCTACGGCTTTCCAGAGGCCTCAGAGAGACACGTATGAATTCCCTTCTGAGGGAGAGCGTGGGTGCCGTGAGTCCCCTTTTTGTTTTCCGAGCAACACAGCGCAGAACAGGCTGTTGGGGTCAACCCTTTCTATGCAGAGGGAAAGGCAATGAACTGATCCTCGCTTGCATAGCTTGATTTCTACCGCTGTAAAGCAGCCCCAGGACAACGTTTTTGCCAGTATTACATTCAACGTGGCTCTCCCTCTGTGGAGGCCCTCTGAACTGCACTGAAAGAATCCCTGAGCCTACAGAGCCCCCTGGCAACTCTTACCTGTCATCTCTCTATTGTGACGCAAGGTCCACTGTAGGTCCAGCCTGACAGAAAGAACAGAAAAACCGGTCAACTTGTGAGACTTTTGGACGATCCAAAGTCACCTAGGCCTGACTAAGTCATTAAGCAGGTAATGCTCTGCACGGCATGCAAAAGTCCCCGCCTGCAACGAAGTGTGATCATAGAAAGGCCCCGTGTGGCCGAAAGTCTCCAGTAGACAGTCAGTGAGTGATGGTAATTGCGCTGTGGGGTCAAGTTGGAAACTGGAGCATGTGAGAGAAGCCCGACTCTCCCCCTTTGGAAAGCAACTTCGATGCAGCTTCCAAGCTGCCTGAACACCACACCACCAGGACACTGTTCACTGCACAGATGCCTCTGAGGAGCAGTGAGCTTTGCCAAAGAAAACCAAACGCTTGCGCTTCCTTCCTGGGAGCTCAGCCCAGAGCATACTGTAGCTAAAGTGCCAACTAAATGTGACCTCTAGTCTCGAGGTAAGGTGCACATTTTCCCTTTACCAGAGGCAGGGGTGCACCAGTTTCCAGGAAGGCTTAGTCAATGGACGGCTTTAGCTTTAGTGTGCCTCACAGCGCTCAAGCCTCTCACGGGGGCATTTCTTTCCAGGGAAGTGCACCGTGTACCAGAAGCCTTCTGAGCACAATCAAGGATACACGGCTCTGGGACCATCCCTCACTATGCAGGTGAAAGGGGCCGGCAACTCATCTGTTCTCTATGGCTAGCGTTCCACAGCTTTGAAACAGCCCCAGGAGCACGGTTCTTGGGCCGGCTTTCTTTCCATGCGGGTCTGCCACGTTGAGGACACCTAAGCTGCCCTGAAAGAAACCACCGGGGCTCCAATCCACTTTGGGGTCTCCTGCTCGACGTCTCTCTAAGTGAGGCAGAAAGTAGACTTTAGGTCCAGCCCGAAATAATGTAGAGATTGACCGTGAGCCTTGCTAGGCATTTGAACATGCAAAGTCACCTAGGCCTCCTGAGGGCATTTAGAGGATTATGCCATTCAGCACATGCAGAACACACTGCATCCCAATGTTTCATCGCAGAAGGGCGAAATTGTGTTCCAAGGCCTCCTTTGGCTTGTCAGAGAGAGAGGTATATGTGCTGGGTGATCCGGTGTATAATGGAGAAGCCTGGAAAACGGCAGTATTTTCCCCCTTTTGAAAGTAGATAGTGGCGGCCTCAAGGCTGACTGAAAGACAGTGCTGTTACCCGTCTTCTAGTCACTGCTAGGAATGCCTCAGGAAGAAAGTGAGTTTTCTCCTATGAATCCAGGTGGTCGCCTGTGCCTTGCTAGAGTTCACCCCACCGCTTGCCCTAGCTAAAGTGCGAAGTAAACGTGACCCCCAGGCCTCAAGGGTAACACGAGCGTTTCCTATCAGCCAAGTGTGCTGTGCAGCCATCTCCATGAACCCTGACTCGATAGAGTGCCTTAAATCCTCTAGGCTTCTCCAGAGGCCTCAGAGAGACACGTATGAAATTCCTTCTGAGGGAGAGCGTGGGTGCCGTGAGTCCCCTTTTTGTTTTCCGAGCAACACAGCGCGACAGGCTGTGGGGTCAACCCTTTCTATGCAGAGGAAAGGCAATGAACTGATCCTCGCTTGCATAGCTTGATTTCTACCGCTGTAAAGCAGCCCCAGGACAACGTTTTGCCAGTATTACATTCAACGTGGCTCTCCCTCTGTGGAGGCCCTCTGAACTGCACTGAAAGAATCCCTGAGCCTACAGAGCCCCCTGGCAACTCTTACTGTCATCTCTCTATTGTGACGCAAGGTCCACTGTAGGTCCAGCCTGACAGAAAGAACAGAAAAACCGGTCAACTTGTGAGACTTTTGGACGATCCAAAGTCACCTAGGCCTGACTAAGTCATTAAGCAGGTAATGCTCTGCACGGCATGCAAAAGTCCCCGCCTGCAACGAAGTGTGATCATAGAAAGGCCCCGTGTGGCCGAAAGTCTCCAGTAGACAGTCAGTGAGTGATGGTAATTGCGCTGTGGGGTCAAGTTGGAAACTGGAGCATGTGAGAGAAGCCCGACTCTCCCCCTTTGGAAAGCAACTTCGATGCAGCTTCCAAGCTGCCTGAACACCACACCACCAGGACACTGTTCACTGCACAGATGCCTCTGAGGAGCATGGAGCTTTTTGCCAAAGAAACCAAACGCTTGCGCTTCTTCCTGGGAGCTCAGCCAGAGCATACTGTAGCTAAAGTGCCAACTAAATGTGACCTCTAGTCTCGAGGTAAGGTGCACATTTTCCCTTTACCAGAGGCAGGGGTGCACCAGTTTCCCAGGAAGCTTAGTCAATGGACGGCTTTAGCTTTAGTGTGCCTCACAGCGCTCAAGCCTCTCACGGGGGCATTTCTTTCCAGGGAAGTGCACCGTGTACCAGAAGCCTTCTGAGACACAATTCAAGGGATACACGGCTCTGGGACCTCCTCACTATGCAGGTGAAAGGGCCCGGCAACTCATCTGTTCTCTATGGCTAGCGTTCCACAGCTTGAAAACAGCCCCCAGGAGCACGGTTCTTGGGCCGGGCTTTCTTTCCATGCGGGTCTGCCACGTTGAGGACACCCTAGCTGCCCTGAAAGAAAACCACCGGGGCTCCCATCCACTTTGGGGTCTCCTGCTCGACGTCTCTCTAAGTGAGGCAGAAAGTAGACTTTAGGTCCAGCCCGGAAATAATGTAGAGATTGACCGTGAGCCTTGCTAGGCATTTGGAACATGCAAAGTCACCTAGGCTCCTGAGGGCATTTAGAGGATTATGCATTCAGCACATGCAGAACACACTGCATCCCAATGTTTCATCGCAGAAGGGCGAATTGTGTTCCAAGGGCCTCCTTTGGCTTGTCAGAGAAGAGAGGTATAGGTGCCTGGGTGATCCGGTGTATAATGGGAGAAGCCTGGAAAACGCATTATTTCCCCCTTTTTGAAAGTAGATAGTGGCGGCCTCAAGGCTGACTGAAAGACAGTGCTGTTTACCCGTCTTCTAGTCACTGCTAGGAATGCCTCAGGGAAGAAAGTGAGTTTTCTCCTATGAATCCAGGTGGTCGCCTGTGCCTTGCTAGGAGTTCACCCCACCGCTTGCCCTAGCTAAAGTGCGAAGTAAACGTGACCCCCAGGCCTCAAGGTAAGCACGAGCGTTTCCTATCAGCCAAGTGTGCTGTGCAGCCATCTCCCATGAACCCTGACTTCGATAGGAGTGCTTTAAATCCTCTCCGGCTCTCCAGAGCCTCAGAGAGACACGTATGAATTCCCTTCTGAGGAGAGCGTGGTGCCGTGAGTCCCCTTTTTGTTTCCGAGCAACACAGCGCAGAACAGGCTGGTGGGTCAACCTTTCTATGCAGAGGGAAAGGCAATGAACTGATCCTCGCTTGCATAGCTTGATTTCTACCGCTGTAAAGCAGCCCCAGGACAACGTTTTTGCCAGTATTACATTCAACGTGGCTCTCCCTCTGTGGAGGCCCTCTGAACTGCACTGGAAAGAATCCCTGAGCCTACAGAGCCCCTGGCAACTCTTACCTGTCATCTCTCTATTGTGACGCAAGGTCCACCTGTAGGTCCAGCCTGACAGAAAGAACAGAAAAACCGGTCAACTGTGAGAACTTTTGGACGATCCAAAGTCACCTAGGCCTGACTAAGTCATTAAGCAGGTAATGCTCTGCACCGGCATGCAAAAGTCCCCGCCTGCAACGAAGTGTGATCATAGAAAGGCCCCGTGTGGCCGAAAGTCTCCAGTAGACAGTCAGTGAGTGATGGTAATTGGCGCTGTGGGGTCAAGTTGGAAAACTGGAGCATGTGAGAGAAGCCCGACTCTCCCCCTTTGGAAAGCAACTTCGATGCAGCTTCCAAGCTGCCTGAACACCACACCACCAGGACACTGTTCACTGCACAGATGCCTCTGAGGAGCAGTGAGCTTTTGCCAAAGAAACCAAACGCTTGCGCTTCCCTTCTGGGAGCTCAGCCCAGAGCATACTGTAGCTAAAGTGCCAACTAAATGTGACCTCTAGTTCTCGAGGTAAGGTGCACATTTTCCCTTTACCAGAGGCAGGGGGTGCACCAGTTTCCAGGGGAAGGCTTAGTCAATGGACGGCTTTAGCTTTAGTGTGCCTCACAGCGCTCAAGCCTCTCACGGGGGCATTTCTTTCCAGGGAAGTGCACCGTGTACCAGAAGCCTTCTGAGCACAATCAAGGGATACACGGCTCTGGGACCATCCCTCACTATGCAGGTGAAAGGGCCGGCAACTCATCTGTTCTCTATGGCTAGCGTTCCACAGCTTTGAAACAGCCCAGGAGCACGGTTCTTGGGCCGGGCTTTCTTTCCATGCGGGTCTGCCACGTTGAGGACACCTAAGCTGCCCTGAAGAAACCACCGGGGCTCCCATCCACTTTGGGTCTCCTGCTCGACGTCTCTCTAAGTTGAGGCAGAAAGTAGACTTTAGGTCCAGCCCGAAAATAATGTAGAGATTGACCGTGAGCCTTGCTAGGCATTTGGACATGCAAAGTCACCTAGGCCTCCTGAGGGCATTTAGAGGATTATGCCATTCAGCACATGCAGAACACCACTGCATCCCAATGTTTTCATGCCAGAAGGGCGAATTGTGTTCCAAGGGCCTCCCTTTGGCTTGTCAGAGAAGAGAGGTATATGTGCTGGGTGATCCGGTGTATAATGGAGAAGCCTGGAAAACGGCAGTATTTTCCCCCTTTTGAAAGGTAGATAGTGGCGGCCTCAAGGCTGACTGAAAGACAGTGCTGTTACCCGTCTTCTAGTCACTGCTAGGATGCCTCAGGGAAGAAAGTGAGTTTTCTCCTATGAATCCAGGTGGTCCGCTGTGCCCTTGCTAGGAGTTCACCCCCACCGCTTGCCCTAGCTAAAGTGCGAAGTAAACGTGACCCCCAGGCTCAAGGTAAGCACGAGCGTTTCCTATCAGCCAAGTGTGCTGTGCAGCCATCTCCATGAACCCTGACTCGATAGAGTTGCTTTAAATCCTCTACGGCTCTCCAGAGGCCTCAGAGAGACACGTATGAATTCCCTTCTGAGGGAGAGCGTGGGTGCCGTGAGTCCCCTTTTTGTTTCCGAGCAACCAGCGCAGAACAGGCTGTTGGGGTCAACCCTTTCTATGCAGAGGGAAAGGCAATGAACTGATCCTCGCTTGCATAGCTTGATTTTCTACCGCTGTAAAGCAGCCCCAGGACCAACGTTTTTGCCAGTATTACATTCAACGTGGCTCTCCCTCTGTGGAGGCCCTCTGAACTGCACTGAAAGAATCCCTGAGCCTACAGAGCCCCCTGGCAACTCTTACCTGTCATCTCTCTATTGTGACGCAAGGTCCACTGTAGTCCAGCCTGACAGAAAGAACAGAAAAACCGGTCAACTTGTGAGACTTTTGGACGATCCAAAGTCACCTAGGCCTGACTAAGTCATTAAGCAGGTAATGCTCTGCACGGCATGCAAAGTCCCCGCCTGCACGAAGTGTGATCATAGAAGGCCCCGTGTGGCCGAAAGTCTCCAGTAGACAGTCAGTGAGTGATGGTATTGCGCTGTGGGGTCAAGTTGGAAACTGGAGCATGTGAGAGGAAGCCCGACTCTCCCCCTTTGGAAAGCAACTTCGATGCAGCTTCCAAGCTGCCTGAACACCACACCACCAGGACACTGTTCACTGCACAGATGCCTCTGAGGAGCAGTGAGCTTTGCCAAAGAAACCAAACGCTTGCGCTTCCTTCCTGGGAGCTCAGCCCAGAGCATACTGTAGCTAAAGTGCCAACTAAATGTGACCTCTAGTCTCGAGGTAAGGTGCACATTTTCCCTTTACCAGAGGCAGGGGTGCACCAGTTTCCAGGAAGGCTTAGTCAATGGACGGCTTTAAGCTTTAGTGTGCCTCACAGCGCTCAAGCCTCTCACGGGGGCATTTCTTTCCAGGGAAGTGCACCGTGTACCAGAAAGCCTTCTGAGCACAATCAAGGGATACACGGCTCTGGGACCATCCCTCACTATGCAGGTGAAAGGCCGCAACTCATCTGTTCTCTATGGCTAGCGTTCCACAGCTTTGAAACAGCCCCAGGAGCACGGTTCTTGGGGCCGGCTTTCTTTCCATGCGGGTCTGCCACGTTGAGGACACCTAAGCTGCCCTGAAAGAAACCACCGGGGCTCCAATCCACTTTGGGGTCTCCTGCTCGACGTCTCTCTAAGTGAGGCAGAAAGTAGACTTTAGGTCCAGCCCGAAATAATGTAGAGATTGACCGTGAGCCTTGCTAGGCATTTGGAACATGCAAAGTCACCTAGGCCTCTGAGGGCATTTAGAGGATTATGCCATTCAGCACATGCAGAACACACTGCATCCCAATGTTTCATCGCAGAAGGGCGAATTGTGTTCCAAGGGGCCTCCTTTGGCTTGTCAGAGAAGAGAGGTATATGTGCTGGGTGATCCGGTGTATAATGGAGAAGCCTGGAAAACGGCAGTATTCCCCCTTTTGAAAGGTAGATAGTGGCGGCCTCAAGGCTGACTGAAAGACAGTGCTGTTACCCGTCTTCTAGTCACTGCTAGGAATGCCTCAGGAAGAAAGTGAGTTTTCTCCTATGAATCAGGTGGTCGCCTGTGCCTTGCTAGGAGTCACCCCCCCGCTTGCCCTAGCTAAAAGTGCGAAGTAAACGTGACCCCCAGGCCTCAAGGTAAGCACGAGCGTTTCCTATCAGCCAAGTGTGCTGTGCAGCCATCTCCATGAACCCTGACTCGATAGAGTGCTTTAAATCCTCTACGCTCTCCAGAGGCCTCAGAGAGACACGTATGAATTCCCTTCTGAGGGAGAAGCGTGGGTGCCGTGAGTCCCCTTTTGTTTTCCGAGCAACACAGCCGCAGAACAGGCTGTTGGGGTCAACCCTTTCTATGCAGAGGAAAGGCAATGAACTGATCCTCGCTTGCATAGCTTGATTTCTACCGCTGTAAAGCAGCCCCAGGACAACGTTTTTGCCAGTATTACATTCAACGTGGCTCTCCCTCTGTGGAGGCCCTCTGAACTGCACTGAAAGAATCCCTGAGCCTACAGAGCCCCCTGGCAACTCTTACCTGTCATCTCTCTATTGTGACGCAAGGTCCACTGTAGTCCAGCCTGACAGAAAGAACAGAAAAACCGGTCAACTTGTGAGACCTTTTGGACGATCCAAAGTCACCTAGGCCTGACTAAGTCATTAAAGCAGGTAATGCTCTGCACGGCATGCAAGTCCCCGCCTGCACGAAGTGTGATCATAGAAAGGGCCCCGTTGTGGCCGAAAGTCTCCAGTAGACAGTCAGTGAGTGATGGTAATTGCGCTGTGGGGTCAAGTTGGAAACTGGAGCATGTGAGAGAAGCCCGACTCTCCCCCTTTGGAAAGCCAACTTCGATGCAGCTTCCAAGCTGCCTGACACCACACCACCAGGACACTGTTCACTGCACAGATGCCTCTGAGGAGCAGTGAGCTTTTGCCAAAGAAACCAAACGCTTGCGCTTCCTTCCTGGAAGCTCAGCCCAGAGCATACTGTAGCTAAAGTGCCAACTAAATGTGACCTCTAGTCTCGAGGTAAGGTGCACATTTTCCCTTTACCAGAGCAGGGTGCACCAGTTTTCCAGGAAGGCTTAGTCAATGGACGGCTTTAGCTTTAGTGTGCCTCACAGCGCTCAAGCCTCTCACGGGGGCATTTCTTTCCAGGGAAGTGCACCGTGTACCAGAAGCCTTCTGAGCACAATCAAGGATACACGGCTCTGGGACCATCCCTCACTATGCAGGTGAAAGGGCCGGCACACTCATCTGTTCTCTATGGCTAGCGTTCCACAGCTTTGAAAACAGCCCCAGGAGCACGGTTCTTGGGGCCGGCTTTCTTTCCATGCGGGTCTGCCACGGTTGAGGACACCTAAGCTGCCCTGAAAGAAACCACCGGGGCTCCAATCCACTTTGGGGTCTCCTGCTCGACGTCTCTCTAAGTGAGGCAGAAAGTAGACTTTAGGTCCAGCCCGAAATAATGTAGAGATTGACCGTGAGCCTTGCTAGGCATTTGGAACATGCAAAGTCACCTAGGCCTCTGAGGGCATTTAGAGATTATGCCATTCAGCACATGCAGAACACACTGCATCCCAATGTTTTCATCGCAGAAGGGGCGAATTGTGTTCCAAGGGCCCTCCTTTGGCTTGTCAGAGAAGAGAGGTATATGTGCTGGGTTGATCCGGTGTATAATGGAGAAGCCTGGAAAACGGCAGTATTTTTCCCCCTTTTGAAAGGTAGATAGTGGCGGCCTCAAGGCTGACTGAAAGACAGTGCTGTTACCCGTCTTCTAGTCACTGCTAGGATGCCTCAGGGGAAGAAAGTGAGTTTTCTCCTATGAATCCAGGTGGTCGCCTGTGCCTTGCTAGGAGTTCACCCCACCGCTTGCCCTAGCTAAAGTGCGAAGTAACCGTGACCCCCAGGCCTCAAGGTAAGCACGAGCGTTTCCTATCAGCCAGTGTGCTGTGCAGCCATCTCCATGAACCCTGACTCGATAGAGTGCTTTAAATCCCTCTACGGGCTCTCCAGAGGCCTCAGAGAGACACGTATGAATTCCTTCTGAGGGAGAGCGTGGGTGCCGTGAGTCCCTTTTTGTTTTCCCGGAGCAACACAGCGCAGAACAGGCTGTTGGGGTCAACCCTTTCTATGCAGAGGGAAAGCAATGAACTGATCCTCGCTTGCATAGCTTGATTTCTACCGCTGTAAAGCAGCCCCAGGACAAACGTTTTGCCAGTATTACATTCAACGTGGCTTCCCTCTGTGGAGGCCCTCTGAACATGCACTGAAAAGAATCCCCTGAGCCTACAGAGCCCCCTGGCAACTCTTTACCTGTCATCTCTCTATTGTGACGCAAGGTCCACTGTAGGTCCAGCCTGACGAAAGAACAGAAAAACCGGTCAACTTGTGAGACTTTTGACGATCCAAAGTCACCTAGGCCCTGACTAAGTCATTAAGCAGGTAATGCTCTGCACGGCATGCAAAAGTCCCCCGCCTGCAACGAAGTGTGATCATAGAAAGGCCCGCTGTGGCCGAAAGTCTCCAGTAGACAGTCAGTGAGTGATGGTAATTGCGCTGTGGGGTCAGTTGGAAACTGGAGCATGTGAGAGAAGCCCGACTCTCCCCTTTGGAAAGCAAACTTCGATGCAGCTTCCAAGCTGCCTGAACACCACACCACCAGGACACTGTCACTGCACAGATGCTCTGAGGAGCAGTGAGCTTTTGCCAAAGAAACAAACGCTTGCGCTCCTTCCTGGAGCTCAGCCCAGAGCCATACTGTAGCTAAAGTGCCAACTAAATGTGACCTCTAGTCTCCGAGGTAAGGTGCACATTTTCCTTTACCAGAGGCAGGGTGACAGTTTCCAGGAAGCTTAGTCAATGGACGGCTTAGCTTTAGTGTGCCTCACAGCGCTCAAGCCTCTCACGGGGGCATTTCTTTCCCAGGGAAGTGCACACGTGTACCCAGAAGCCTTCTGAGCACAATCAAGGGATACACGGCTCTGGGACCATCCCTCACTATGCAGGTGAAAGGGCCGGCAACTCATCTGTTCTCTATGGCTAGCGTTCCACAGCTTTGAACAGCCCCAGGAGCACGGTTCTTGGGCCGGCTTTCTTTCCATGCGGGTCTGGCACGTTGTGGACACCTAAGCTGCCCTGAAAGAAACCACCGGGCTCCAAATCCACTTGGGGTCTCCCTGCTCGACGTCTCTCTAAGTGAGGCAGAAAGTAGACTTTAGGTCCAGCCCGAAATAATGTAGAGATTGACCGTGAGCCTTGCTAGGCATTTGGAAACATGCAAAGTCACCTAGGCCTCCTGAGGCATTTAGAGGATTATGCCATTCAGCACATGCAGAAACACACTGCATCCCAATGTTTCACATCGCAGAAGGGCGAATTGTGGGGCGAATTGTGTTCCAAGGGCCTCCTTTGGCTTGTCAGAGAAGAGAGGTATATGTGCTGGGTGATCCGGTGTATAATGGAGAAGCCTGGAAAACGGCAGTATTTTCCCCCTTTTGAAAGGTAGATAGTGGCGGCCTCAAGGCTGACTGAAAGACAGTGCTGTTACCCGTCTTCTAGTCACTGCTAGGAATGCCTCAGGGAAGAAAGTGAGTTTTCTCCTATGAATCCAGGTGGTCGCCTGTGCCTTGCTAGGAGTTCACCCCACCGCTTGCCCTAGCTAAAGTGCGAAGTAAACCGTGACCCCCAGGCCTCAAGGTAAGCACGAGCGTTTCCTATCAGCCAAGTGTGCTGTGCAGCCATCTCCATGAACCCTGACTCGATAGAGTGCTTTAAATCCTCTACGGCTCTCCAGAGGCCTCAGAGAGACACGTATGAATTCCCTTCTGAGGGAGAGCGTGGGTGCCGTGAGTCCCCTTTTTGTTTTCCGAGCAACACAGCGCAGAAACAGGCTGTTGGGGTCAACCCTTTCTATGCAGAGGGAAAGGCAATGAACTGATCCTCGCTTGCATAGCTTGATTTCTACCGCTGTAAAGCAGCCCCAGGACAACGTTTTTGCCAGTATTACATTCAAACGTGGCTCTCCCTCTGTGGAGGCCCTCTGAACTGCACTGAAAGAATCCCTGAGCCTACAGAGCCCCTGGCAACTCTTACCTGTCATCTCTCTATTGTGACGCAAGGTCCACTGTAGGTCCAGCCTGACAGAAAGAACAGAAAAACCGGTCAACTTGTGAGACTTTTGGACGATCCAAAGTCACCTAGGCCTGACTAAGTCATTAAGCAGGTAATGCTCTGCACGGCATGCAAAAGTCCCCGCCTGCAACGAAGTGTGATCATAGAAAGGCCCCGTGTGGCCGAAAGTCTCCAGTAGACAGTCAGTGAGTGATGGTAATTGCGCTGTGGGGTCAAGTTGGAAACTGGAGCATGTGAGAGAAGCCCGACTCTCCCCCTTTGGAAAGCAACTTCGATGCAGCTTCCAAGCTGCCTGAACACACACCACCAGGACACTGTTCACTGCACAGATGCCTCTGAGGAGCAGTGAGCTTTTGCCAAAGAAACCAAACGCTTGCGCTTCCTTCCTGGGAGCTCAGCCCAGAGCATACTGTAGCTAAAGTGCCAACTAAATGTGACCTCTAGTCTCGAGGTAAGGTGCACATTTTCCCTTTACCAGAGGCAGGGGTGCACCAGTTTCCAGGAAGGCTTAGTCAATGGACGGCTTTAGCTTTAGTGTGCCTCACAGCGCTCAAGCCTCTCACGGGGGCATTTCTTTCCAGGGAAGTGCACCGTGTACCAGAAGCCTTCTGAGCACAATCAAGGGATACACGGCTCTGGGACCATCCCTCACTATGCAGGTGAAAGGGCCGGCAACTCATCTGTTCTCTATGGCTAGCGTTCCACAGCTTTGAAACAGCCCCAGGAGCACGGTTCTTGGGCCGGCTTTCTTTCCATGCGGGTCTGCCACGTTGAGGACACCTAAGCTGCCCTGAAAGAAACCACCGGGGCTCCCATCCACTTTGGGGTCTCCTGCTCGACGTCTCTCTAAGTGAGGCAGAAAGTAGACTTTAGGTCCAGCCCGAAATAATGTAGAGATTGACCGTGAGCCTTGCTAGGCATTTGGAACATGCAAAAGTCACCTAGGCCTCCTGAGGGCATTTAGAGGATTATGCCATTCAGCACATGCAGAACACACTGCATCCCAATGTTTCATCGCAGAAGGGCGAATTGTGTTCCAAGGGCCTCCTTTGGCTTGTCAGAGAAGAGAGGTAATGTGCTGGGTGATCCGGTGTATAATGGAGAAGCCTGGAAAACGGCAGTATTTTCCCCCTTTTGAAAGGTAGATAGTGGCGGCCTCAAGGCTGACTGAAAGACAGTGCTGTTACCCGTCTTCTAGTCACTGCTAGGAATGCCTCAGGGAAGAAAGTGAGTTTTCTCCTATGAATCCAGGTGGTCGCCTGTGCCTTGCTAGGAGTTCACCCCACCGCTTGCCCTAGCTAAAGTGCGAAGTAAACGTGACCCCCAGGCCTCAAGGTAAGCACGAGCGTTTCCTATCAGCCAAGTGTGCTGTGCAGCCATCTCCATGAACCCTGACTCGATAGAGTGCTTTAAATCCTCTACGGCTCTCCAGAGGCCTCAGAGAGACACGTATGAATTCCCTTCTGAGGGAGAGCGTGGGTGCCGTGAGTCCCCTTTTTGTTTTCCGAGCAACACAGCGCAGAACAGGCTGTTGGGGTCAACCCTTTCTATGCAGAGGGAAAGGCAATGAACTGATCCTCGCTTGCATAGCTTGATTTTCTACCGCTGTAAAGCAGCCCCAGGACAACGTTTTTGCCAGTATTACATTCAACGTGGCTCTCCCTCTGTGGAGGCCCTCTGAACTGCACTGAAAGAATCCCTGAGCCTACAGAGCCCCCTGGCAACTCTTACCTGTCATCTCTCTATTGTGACGCAAGGTCCACTGTAGGTCCAGCCTGACAGAAAGAACAGAAAAACCGGTCAACTTGTGAGACTTTTGGACGATCCAAAGTCACCTAGGCCTGACTAAGTCATTAAGCAGGTAATGCTCTGCACGGCATGCAAAAGTCCCCGCCTGCAACGAAGTGTGATCATAGAAAGGCCCCGTGTGGCCGAAAGTCTCCAGTAGACAGTCAGTGAGTGATGGTAATTGCGCTGTGGGGTCAAGTTGGAAACTGGAGCATGTGAGAGAAGCCCGACTCTCCCCCTTTGGAAAGCAACTTCGATGCAGCTTCCAAGCTGCCTGAACACCACACCACCAGGACACTGTTCACTGCACAGATGCCTCTGAGGAGCAGTGAGCTTTTGCCAAAGAACCAAACGCTTGCGCTTCCTTCCTGGGAGCTCAGCCCAGAGCATACTGTAGCTAAAGTGCCAACTAAATGTGACCTCTAGTCTCGAGGTAAGGTGCACATTTTCCCTTTACCAGAGGCAGGGGTGCACCAGTTTCCAGGAAGGCTTAGTCAATGGACGGCTTTAGCTTTAGTGTGCCTCACAGCGCTCAAGCCTCTCACGGGGGCATTTCTTCCAGGGAAGTGCACCGTGTACCAGAAGCCTTCTGAGCACAATCAAGGGATACACGGCTCTGGGACCATCCCTCACTATGCAGGTGAAAGGGCCGGCAACTCATCTGTTCTCTATGGCTAGCGTTCCACAGCTTTGAAACAGCCCCAGGAGCACGGTTCTTGGGCCGGCTTTCTTTCCATGCGGGTCTGCCACGTTGAGGACACCTAAGCTGCCATGAAAGAAACCACCGGGGCTCCCAATCCACTTTGGGGTCTCCTGCTCCGACGTCTCTCTAAGTGAGGCAGAAAGTAGACTTTAGGTCCAGCCCGAAATAATGTAGAGATTGACCGTGAGCCTTGCTAGGCATTTGGAACATGCAAAGTCACCTAGGCCTCCTGAGGGCATTTAGAGGATTATGCCATTCAGCACATGCAGAACACACTGCATCCCAATGTTTCATCGCAGAAGGGCGAATTGTGTTCCAAGGGCCTCCTTTGGCTTGTCAGAGAAGAGAGGTATATGTGCTGGGTGATCCGGTGTATAATGGAGAAGCCTGGAAAACGGCAGTATTTTCCCCCTTTTGAAAGGTAGATAGTGGCGGCCTCAAGGCTGGACTGAAAGACAGTGCTGTTACCCGTCTTCTAGTCACTGCTAGGAATGCCTCAGGGAAGAAAGTGAGTTTTCTCCTATGAATCCAGGTGGTCGCCTGTGCCTTGCTAGGGAGTTCACCCCACCGCTTGCCCTAGCTAAAGTGCGAAGTAAACGTGACCCCCAGGCCTCAAGGTAAGCACGAGCGTTTCCTATCAGCCAAGTGTGCTGTGCAGCCATCTCCATGAAACCCTGACTCGATAGAGTGCTTTAAATCCTCTACGGCTCTCCAGAGGCCTCAGAGAGACACGTATGAATTCCCTTCTGAGGGAGAGCGTGGGTGCCGTGAGTCCCCTTTTTGTTTTCCGAGCAACACAGCGCAGAACAGGCTGTTGGGGTCAACCCTTTTCTATGCAGAGGGAAAGGCAATGAACTGATCCTCGCTTGCATAGCTTGATTTCTACCGCTGTAAAGCAGCCCCAGGACAACGTTTTTGCCAGTATTACATTCAACGTGGCTCTCCCTCTGTGGAGGCCCTCTGAACTGCACTGAAAGAATCCCTGAGCCTACAGAGCCCCCTGGCAACTCTTACCTGTCATCTCTCTATTGTGACGCAAGGTCCACTGTAGGTCCAGCCTGACAGAAAGAACAGAAAAACCGGTCAACTTGTGAGACTTTTGGACGATCCAAAGTCACCTAGGCCTGACTAAGTCATTAAGCAGGTAATGCTCTGCACGGCATGCAAAAGTCCCCGCCTGCAACGAAGTGTGATCATAGAAAGGCCCGTGTGGCCGAAAGTCTCCAGTAGACAGTCAGTGAGTGATGGTAATTGCGCTGTGGGGTCAAGTTGGAAACTGGAGCATGTGAGAGAAGCCCGACTCTCCCCCTTTGGAAAGCAACTTCGATGCAGCTTCCAAGCTGCCTGAACACCACACCACCAGGACACTGTTCACTGCACAGATGCCTCTGAGGAGCAGTGAGCTTTTGCCAAAGAAACCAAACGCTTGCGCTTCCTTCCTGGGAGCTCAGCCCAGAGCATACTGTAGCTAAAGTGCCAACTAAATGTGACCTCTAGTCTCGAGGTAAGGTGCACATTTTCCCTTTACCAGAGGCAGGGGTGCACCAGTTTCCAGGAAGGCTTAGTCAATGGACGGCTTTAGCTTTAGTGTGCCTCACAGCGCTCAAGCCTCTCACGGGGGCATTTCTTTCCAGGGAAGTGCACCGTGTACCAGAAGCCTTCTGAGCACAATCAAGGGATACACGGCTCTGGGACCATCCCTCACTATGCAGGTGAAAGGGCCGGCAACTCATCTGTTCTCTATGGCTAGCGTTCCACAGCTTTGAAACAGCCCCAGGAGCACGGTTCTTGGGCCGGCTTTCTTTCCATGCGGGTCTGCCACGTTGAGGACACCTAAGCTGCCCTGAAAGAAACCACCGGGGCTCCATCCACTTTGGGGTCTCCTGCTCGACGTCTCTCTAAGTGAGGCAGAAAGTAGACTTTAGGTCCAGCCCGAAATAATGTAGAGATTGACCGTGAGCCTTGCTAGGCATTTGGAACATGCAAAGTCACCTAGGCCTCCTGAGGGCATTTAGAGGATTATGCCATTCAGCACATGCAGAACACACTGCATCCCAATGTTTCATCGCAGAAGGGCGAATTGTGTTCCAAGGGCCTCCTTTGGCTTGTCAGAGAAGAGAGGTATATGTGCTGGGTGATCCGGTGTATAATGGAGAAGCCTGGAAAACGGCAGTATTTTCCCCCTTTTGAAAGGTAGATAGTGGCGGCCTCAAGGCTGACTGAAAGACAGTGCTGTTACCCGTCTTCTAGTCACTGCTAGGAATGCCTCAGGGAGAAAGTGAGTTTTCTCCTATGAATCCAGGTGGTCGCCTGTGCCTTGCTAGGAGTTCACCCCACCGCTTGCCCTAGCTAAAGTGCGAAGTAAACGTGACCCCCAGGCCTCAAGGTAAGCACGAGCGTTTCCTATCAGCCAAGTGTGCTGTGCAGCCATCTCCATGAACCCTGACTCGATAGAGTGCTTTAAATCCTCTACGGCTCTCCAGAGGCCTCAGAGAGACACGTATGAATTCCCTTCTGAGGGAGAGCGTGGGTGCCGTGAGTCCCCTTTTTGTTTTCCGAGCAACACAGCGCAGAACAGGCTGTTGGGGTCAACCCTTTCTATGCAGAGGGAAAGGCAATGAACTGATCCTCGCTTGCATAGCTTGATTTCTACCGCTGTAAAGCAGCCCCAGGACAACGTTTTTGCCAGTATTACATTCAACGTGGCTCTCCCTCTGTGGAGGCCCTCTGAACTGCACTGAAAGAATCCCTGAGCCTACAGAGCCCCCTGGCAACTCTTACCTGTCATCTCTCTATTGTGACGCAAGGTCCACTGTAGGTCCAGCCTGACAGAAAGAACAGAAAAACCGGTCAACTTGTGAGACTTTTGGACGATCCAAAGTCACCTAGGCCTGACTAAGTCATTAAGCAGGTAATGCTCTGCACGGCATGCAAAAGTCCCCGCCTGCAACGAAGTGTGATCATAGAAAGGCCCCGTGTGGCCGAAAGTCTCCAGTAGACAGTCAGTGAGTGATGGTAATTGCGCTGTGGGGTCAAGTTGGAACTGGAGCATGTGAGAGAAGCCCGACTCTCCCCCTTTGGAAAGCAACTTCGATGCAGCTTCCAAGCTGCCTGAACACCACACCACCAGGACACTGTTCACTGCACAGATGCCTCTGAGGAGCAGTGAGCTTTTGCCAAAGAAACCAAACGCTTGCGCTTCCTTCCTGGGAGCTCAGCCCAGAGCATACTGTAGCTAAAGTGCCAACTAAATGTGACCTCTAGTCTCGAGGTAAGGTGCACATTTTCCCTTTACCAGAGGCAGGGGTGCACCAGTTTCCAGGAAGGCTTAGTCAATGGACGGCTTTAGCTTTAGTGTGCCTCACAGCGCTCAAGCCTCTCACGGGGGGCATTTCTTTCCAGGGAAGTGCACCGTGTACCAGAAGCCTTCTGAGCACAATCAAGGGATACACGGCTCTGGGACCATCCCTCACTATGCAGGTGAAAGGGCCGGCAACTCATCTGTTCTCTATGGCTAGCGTTCCACAGCTTTGAAACAGCCCCAGGAGCACGGTTTCTTGGGCCGGCTTTCTTTCCATGCGGGTCTGCCACGTTGAGGACACCTAAGCTGCCCTGAAAGAAACCACCGGGGCTCCAATCCACTTTGGGGTCTCCTGCTCGACGTCTCTCTAAGTGAGGCAGAAAGTAGACTTTAGGTCCAGCCCGAAATAATGTAGAGATTGACCGTGAGCCTTGCTAGGCATTTGGAACATGCAAAGTCACCTAGGCCTCCTGAGGGCCATTTAGAGGATTATGCCATTCAGCACATGCAGAACACACTGCATCCCAATGTTTCATCGCAGAAGGGCGAATTGTGTTCCAAGGGCCTCCTTTGGCTTGTCAGAGAAGAGAGGTATATGTGCTGGGTGATCCGGTGTATAATGGAGAAGCCTGGAAAACGGCAGTATTTTCCCCCTTTTGAAAGGTAGATAGTGGCGGCCTCAAGGCTGACTGAAAGACAGTGCTGTTACCCGTCTTCTAGTCACTGCTAGGAATGCCTCAGGGAAGAAAGTGGAGTTTTCTCCTATGAATCCAGGTGGTCGCCTGTGCCTTGCTAGGAGTTCACCCCACCGCTTGCCCTAGCTAAAGTGCGAAGTAAACGTGACCCCCAGGCCTCAAGGTAAGCACGAGCGTTTCCTATCAGCCAAGTGTGCTGTGCAGCCATCTCCATGAACCCTGACTCGATAGAGTGCTTTAAATCCTCTACGGGCTCTCCAGAGGCCTCAGAGAGACACGTATGAATTCCCTTCTGAGGGAGAGCGTGGGTGCCGTGAGTCCCCTTTTTGTTTTCCGAGCAACACAGCGCAGAACAGGCTGTTGGGGTCAACCCTTTCTATGCAGAGGGAAAGGCAATGAACTGATCCTCGCTTGCATAGCTTGATTTCTACCGCTGTAAAGCAGCCCCAGGACAACGTTTTTGCCAGTATTACATTCAACGTGGCTCTCCCTCTGTGGAGGCCCTCTGAACTGCACTGAAAGAATCCCTGAGCCTACAGAGCCCCTGGCAACTCTTACCTGTCATCTCTCTATTGTGACGCAAGGTCCACTGTAGGTCCAGCCTGACAGAAAGAACAGAAAAACCGGTCAACTTGTGAGACTTTTGGACGATCCAAAGTCACCTAGGCCTGACTAAGTCATTAAGCAGGTAATGCTCTGCACGGCATGCAAAAGTCCCCGCCTGCAACGAAGTGTGATCATAGAAAGGCCCCGTGTGGCCGAAAGTCTCCAGTAGACAGTCAGTGAGTGATGGTAATTGCGCTGTGGGGTCAAGTTGGAAACTGGAGCATGTGAGAGAAGCCCGACTCTCCCCCTTTGGAAAGCAACTTCGATGCAGCTTCCAAGCTGCCTGAACACCACACCACCAGGACACTGTTCACTGCACAGATGCCTCTGAGGAGCAGTGAGCTTTTGCCAAAGAAACCAAACGCTTGCGCTTCCTTCCTGGGAGCTCAGCCCAGAGCATACTGTAGCTAAAGTGCCAACTAAATGTGACCTCTAGTCTCGAGGTAAGGTGCACATTTTCCCTTTACCAGAGGCAGGGGTGCACCAGTTTCCAGGAAGGCTTAGTCAATGGACGGCTTTAGCTTTAGTGTGCCTCACAGCGCTCAAGCCTCTCACGGGGGCATTTCTTTCCAGGGAAGTGCACCGTGTACCAGAAGCCTTCTGAGCACAATCAAGGGATACACGGCTCTGGGACCATCCCTCACTATGCAGGTGAAAGGGCCGGCAACTCATCTGTTCTCTATGGCTAGCGTTCCACAGCTTTGAAACAGCCCCAGGAGCACGGTTCTTGGGCCGGCTTTCTTTCCATGCGGGTCTGCCACGTTGAGGACACCTAAGCTGCCCTGAAAGAAACCACCGGGGCTCCAATCCACTTTGGGGTCTCCTGCTCGACGTCTCTCTAAGTGAGGCAGAAAGTAGACTTTAGGTCCAGCCCGAAATAATGTAGAGATTGACCGTGAGCCTTGCTAGGCATTTGGAACATGCAAAGTCACCTAGGCCTCCTGAGGGCATTTAGAGGATTATGCCATTCAGCACATGCAGAACACACTGCATCCCAATGTTTCATCGCAGAAGGGCGAATTGTGTTCCAAGGGCCTCCTTTGGCTTGTCAGAGAAGAGAGGTATATGTGCTGGGTGATCCGGTGTATAATGGAGAAGCCTGGAAAACGGCAGTATTTTCCCCCTTTTGAAAGGTAGATAGTGGCGGCCTCAAGGCTGACTGAAAGACAGTGCTGTTACCCGTCTTCTAGTCACTGCTAGGAATGCCTCAGGGAAGAAAGTGAGTTTTCTCCTATGAATCCAGGTGGTCGCCTGTGCCTTGCTAGGAGTTCACCCCACCGCTTGCCCTAGCTAAAGTGCGAAGTAAACGTGACCCCCAGGCCTCAAGGTAAGCACGAGCGTTTCCTATCAGCCAAGTGTGCTGTGCAGCCATCTCCATGAACCCTGACTCGATAGAGTGCTTTAAATCCTCTACGGCTCTCCAGAGGCCTCAGAGAGACACGTATGAATTCCCTTCTGAGGGAGAGCGTGGGTGCCGTGAGTCCCCTTTTTGTTTTCCGAGCAACACAGCGCAGAACAGGCTGTTGGGGTCAACCCTTTCTATGCAGAGGGAAAGGCAATGAACTGATCCTCGCTTGCATAGCTTGATTTCTACCGCTGTAAAGCAGCCCCAGGACAACGTTTTTGCCAGTATTACATTCAACGTGGCTCTCCCTCTGTGGAGGCCCTCTGAACTGCACTGAAAGAATCCCTGAGCCTACAGAGCCCCCTGGCAACTCTTACCTGTCATCTCTCTATTGTGACGCAAGGTCCACTGTAGGTCCAGCCTGACAGAAAGAACAGAAAAACCGGTCAACTTGTGAGACTTTTGGACGATCCAAAGTCACCTAGGCCTGACTAAGTCATTAAGCAGGTAATGCTCTGCACGGCATGCAAAAGTCCCCGCCTGCAACGAAGTGTGATCATAGAAAGGCCCCGTGTGGCCGAAAAGTCTCCAGTAGACAGTCAGTGAGTGATGGTAATTGCGCTGTGGGGTCAAGTTGGAAACTGGAGCATGTGAGAGAAGCCCGACTCTCCCCCTTTGGAAAGCAACTTCGATGCAGCTTCCAAGCTGCCTGAAACACCACACCACCAGGACACTGTTCACTGCACAGATGCCTCTGAGGAGCAGTGAGCTTTTGCCAAAGAAACCAAACGCTTGCGCTTCCTTCCTGGGAGCTCAGCCAGAGCATACTGTAGCTAAAGTGCCAACTAAATGTGACCTCTAGTCTCGAGGTAAGGTGCACATTTTCCCTTTACCAGAGGCAGGGGTGCACCAGTTTCCAGGAAGGCTTAGTCAATGGACGGCTTTAGCTTTAGTGTGCCTCACAGCGCTCAAGCCTCTCACGGGGGCATTTCTTTCCAGGGAAGTGCACCGTGTACCAGAAAGCCTTCTGAGCACAATCAAGGGATACACGGCTCTGGGACCATCCCTCACTATGGCAGGTGAAAGGGCCGGCAACTCATCTGTTCTCTATGGCTAGCGTTCCACAGCTTTGAAACAGCCCCAGGAGCACGGTTCTTGGGCCGGCTTTCTTTCCATGCGGGTCTGCCACGTTGAGGACACCTAAGCTGCCCTGAAGAAACCACCGGGGCTCCAATCCACTTTGGGGTCTCCTGCTCGACGTCTCTCTAAGTGAGGCAGAAAGTAGACTTTAGGTCCCAGCCCGAAATAATGTAGAGATTGACCGTGAGCCTTGCTAGGCATTTGGAACATGCAAAGTCACCTAGGCCTCCTGAGGGCATTTAGAGGATTATGCCATTCAGCACATGCAGAACACACTGCATCCCAATGTTTCATCGCAGAAGGGCGAATTGTGTTCCAAGGGCCTCCTTTGGCTCGTCAGAGAAGAGAGGTATATGTGCTGGGTGATCCGGTGTATAATGGAGAAGCCTGGAAACGGCAGTATTTTCCCCCTTTTGAAGGTAGATAGTGGCGGCCTCAAGGCTGACTGAAAGACAGTGCTGTTACCCGTCTTCTAGTCACTGCTAGGAATGCCTCAGGGAAGAAAGTGAGTTTTCTCCTATGAATCCAGGTGGTCGCCTGTGCCTTGCTAAGGAGTTCACCCCACCGCTTGCCCTAGCTAAAGTGCGAAGTAAACGTGACCCCCAGGCCTCAAGGTAAGCACGAGCGTTTCCTATCAGCCAAGTGTGCTGTGCAGCCATCTCCATGAACCCTGACTCGATAGAGTGCTTTAAATCCTCTACGGCTCTCCAGAGGCCTCAGAGAGACACGTATGAATTCCCTTCTGAGGGAGAGCGTGGGTGCCGTGAGTCCCCTTTTTGTTTTCCGAGCAACACAGCGCAGAACAGGCTGTTGGGGTCAACCCTTTCTATGCAGAGGGAAAGGCAATGAACTGATCCTCGCTTGCATAGCTTGATTTCTACCGCTGTAAAGCAAGCCCCAGGACAACGTTTTTGCCAGTATTACATTCAACGTGGCTCTCCCTCTGTGGAGGCCCTCTGAACTGCACTGAAAGAATCCCTGAGCCTACAGAGCCCCCTGGCAACTCTTACCTGTCATCTCTCTATTGTTGACGCAAGGTCCACTGTAGGTCCAGCCTGACAGAAAGAACAGAAAAACCGGTCAAACTTGTGAGACTTTTGACGATCCAAAGTCACCTAGGCCTGAACTAAGTCATTAAGCAGGTAATGCTCTGCACGGCATGCAAAAGTCCCCCCGCCCTGCAACGAAGTGTGATCATAGAAAGGCCCCCGTGTGGCCGAAAGTCTCCAGTAGACAGTCAG